>NC_139585.1:5995212-6067712 GCF_946808225.1 Silurus aristotelis | reverse complement strand
CTTACATTCGATTACTGTCCCTTCCCTAAGTGCCACAAGATGCCCATTATTTTATGTAGGACATAAACATAATTTTTTATTTGCCATATAGACAAAATTACATCCAATATTTTGTTGTTTTAGAAATTCAGTCCAAGACAAAATGATCAGAAAAATAATCGAATTCTTCCACAATAAGTAGATAGTTGAGTCATTATAAATGACGATTTTACGTCTGTCAGTCATATAAGTGGTAAGTGTTTCATAATAGGTTATGTAGGAGAACCTCCATATCTCCAGAGGCATGGCCAGCCACAGGGGGTAGAGGTGTAAGTGTTTGAAGGCAGATGGCCCTGGTGGAGAAGGAGCCATGCAATTTCACGGTGCGTTTTAGGAAGATGTGTGTAGTAACCAAAGGAAAAGGGGCTCAGGAGGCAACGACAGCCATGATTGATCTCCTCTGTATGGGACGCCTTTAAAATACTATGCTGCACGCAGGAGCCTGGACCCAAAAAAGCAAGAACAAAGCATGTATGTAACCACATACGTCAGTTTTTTTAATCTGGGGTTCAGAGCAAGGGAATACGGCTGTCAGCATACGCTAGACAGGAATGTGTGGGTTGAACGCAAAGAAGACACAAAACATATAGAGAAGGATGACAAAGTGAGTGCTGGGCAGTTTGATTGATGGTAATGAAACACATCTAGCCAAAAGTCATTCATTTTCATCCTCATTCTTGTTTAAATTGTGTCATCCCTTCTGGCATGTTAACACTATTGGCAGCACATACATTAGTTACTCGGTCAAATGAGTGAATTATTAAACTTAATTAGCAGTCTGTTAATAGCTTTAAAAAAAATTGCAAAAAAACTAACAAAAAAACCCATTAAATGTAATCAAGATTAGGTTTCATATTAGAGGCAAAGCAATTCAGGGCTTTTGAACTGATGAAAACCGATGAGGTTGTAAATTACAATGTTCTGAGAGGTCAATTGATCAATTTGACATACTGTAGCATTGAGAGAAACAGTAAAAAAATGCCCAAAAAAATAAAAATTATTTCACGGATTGCAAGAATTCTTTTATATGATTTAATTTCTTTAAAAAGTTGAATTCTATTTTTAGGAAAAAGACATTCTTATGATCTTATACAAACAATTAATTTTTTAATATTTGAAATTCAACAAGGTTATGACACGTTATAAAAGTTTTTAATCCCCAAAAAACAAGACTAATAACTAATAGTAATACCAAGTTCCCTATAAATTAGTATAATTCAACAGATTGCAATGCTACATTGCAAAGAAATATTTTGTTACTGTAAATTTTTTTTTGTTACTTGTATTTTATTTTTTATTTTTTTTATTCGGAAAATTCGCAGGTTCTCATTTGGAACCTAATTAACAGCAGGTTGTGTATTATCTTAAATTCCGCGGGAACCTGCAGCGGGACTGAATGTTCAGGAAAGTTAGGAATAACATTTTTTACTTTTAAACAGTTTTCAGTAGCAAATTTCATAAATTTTGTAAAAAAAAAAAAAACAACATTATTGTATTACAGTTTTTCTCAACTGCTTTCAGTCATTTCCCACAACAGAACTGCATTTCTCAAAACTACTCGTTCCACCGTTCAGATCCTGTTGTCAGTTCTTTACATCATATCAGCAATGTCTTGTTGTTTTCATCAATTTGCAATTGCTTTTGGACAACATGCAAATGGTTCTGTACATCTGTCAGCTGCTTTTGACAATTCTTGTTGCTTTTGTCCTGCTCTGCAAAATAACTTGTTCTGGTTCTCAGCTGAAATGTCACACCCACCAAACCAATTAGTCTTTTTCTCAGGTTGGAAGTCTGTACTATCAAAATGATTGAACATGTTCTCAGAATTGTATATCTGTACAGATTTCTACAAATTGTGAGTACATGTTTGCCAAGAAATATGTCCAGAATTGCTCTCAGGTGAGTCTTCACAGCATCTCCTTACATTCTTAGACAATCTCTATAGAAATGTCATTCCTGAAGATGAGAGGGACCTCAATCGAAATTATCTACCAAAGTATGTAGTAATTTGTGACAATGTCAGTTTCCATCACTCTGACAACATCAGGCAGTTGTTTGTCCACCACCGCAGGATGCTGATTGAATTCCTTCCACCCTACTCCCCGTTCCTAAACCCAATTGAAGAGTTTTTCTCGGCTTGGAGGTGGAAGGTTTATGATCATCAGCCACATACGCGGATGACACTGCCATGGATGCAGCATGTGAGGACATCTCAGCAGATGCATGCAGAGGCTGGATTAGGCACTCAAGAAGATTCTTTCCATCGTTCATAACAAGGGAAAATACATGTTGTGATGTGAATGAGAATCTGTGGCCCAACACACAGGACCGACATGACGCATAGGAAAACTGCTACGTAATTTCACCTTTACCTTCTGTTGTACATGTATAGTTTTTCCCACTTTGTCTTTTTCAGGTTTCCATTTGTTGATAAATAGCCTATGTGTAGTTTCCTTTGTTTTCTGTATGTAAGTAGCACTATCGACAGTACAGTAAAAATGTGAATAGTCTTATCTTTTGTTTCAATTCTTCTATATACTGTTACATGGGTCGATGTTGATTGGTTAGATGAGGTTAGATGGAGTCAATCACAAAAATGATCTATTCATACCATGTAAATTACTGTAACACCTGGTTGATGCACAATGGTTTGCAAGAGTAACTTGCCGGAGGGACACTGTAAATTATGGCACACACCAATGGTAATTTAGTGGTTTCTAGTCATCAAAACATGACTTGAGTATAATTTAAATAACTAAAACTGAGTATGATGTTCTACTGACAACATGACTAATATATATATTACGTTACTTATATATATTAATATATATATATATTATATGTCACGTTCACATTGTTGAAAAAATGACATGGGATTCTGCTGCCTCTGACACAATGATTGATGAAAAACACACTTTTGCACGATAGACAAAGCATTTTGAGCAGGTGACACGTATTTTCCGGTTATCCACTATGTTGTGCAGTTTGTACGTGTTGTTTTTTAGAAATGCACTTGAATATCTGCAAACTTCAATTCTGATCTGAGAAAGGACTGAAACCAGTTGAGAAAAACTGTAAAGTGACAATGTCTAGATGTATTCAGGGGGCTGCGGGGGTGCGTCCTAAATTTGAGGATTTTCGGAACTTGCGGAACATTTGGAACATTCTTAGGATGTAACCCCTGTGAGTTCCAGGGACCACTGTACTTTCTACTTATTACATTTTTAAAAGAGGCTCGTTACTTGAATTTTAATCTATTTGGTGACATGATCAATATTTTTTCTTCTCACTGTGCACCGTTTTCAGCCCATCAACCCATTTTCTCTCATTGCTTTTTCAACCTACCGCTGGGGTATCATTTCCTGACTGTCACACACCACAGATGTAGGCTAATTCACGAAGCTAACAAAAAGCAGAGCAGAAGTCAGTAAGAAGTGTGGGGTTAATGTGGATGAGACAGAGGGAGTAAGTGATGTAAATTTGACTGAGCACAGAGATATACCTGATCATCATCATCTTTTCTCTGTTTGGTGGTGGTTCCTACATTCATTAGATAACAAAATTAGAAATCCTTTTGTATTAATATATTAATGATGTGACGTCCAGTTACCAGCGTGACACTAAAGCAAGTAGTAGTAACAGCTACTTTTTACTTCAGTACATGTCAGAGCCCAAACTTTTTTACAATAACTTGAGTAAAAAAAGTGTAGTCAGAACTTAAACTTTTACCAGAGTCTTTTAATACATGGGTATCTGCACTTCTACTAGAGTGAAGGATGTGTGTACTTTTGCCATCTCTGATTATAAGTAAACATGCCTAATAGTATAAAGTCTAATTTGAATCTGTATATGCATTAAACATTTCTTATAAATCTATTGTAATAACTTCATCATTAATAGAATTCTGCCATTTAGTTTTGAATGAGTTTTGAAATGTATGAAAAATGCTAAAACATTGACACCACTCATTAACTACTATACTATAATATAACTAGTGTTAGTACTAGAACTAGTGATGTTACTATTTATCTGGAAAGAAATTAACTATATTTATGTTTCATCATCAAACTGATGGTACATAAATATGTTCTAATTTTTGTTCTAATAACATAATAGTTTAATACTTCAAATGATATGCAAAATGTTATACGAAACATGTTATACACATACTGTACATCTGGCAAATTTATATACATTCTTAATTACATAAAGAAAACATGAACGTAGAAATCCACATGTGCTAATGTGCACACTAGTGCATCTTTCTCACCCGGATTCTATGTGCATAGATTGTAGTTGCATAACTTCGCTCGTTGCATGGTACCGCTCGTATTCACTGGTCTGGAAGTGGTGAACAAACACTTTCCCGGGCTGAGACAAGCTAGCTAGCTTCGGGGTTGGTCGACCTGACACAATGTCTAACTTTTCTGGAAAATGGATTTTTGAGTATGTCCGAGACCAAATCAATTTCTCTTCCTCCGTAGGTATAAAAAAGTCTAACTCAGATGTATTTATGTGTGCAGATCTACCCACGTGTTTTGCCAGTCAAACTTGGTTGTAACAGTTTCCCTCTGACCAACCAATCAGAGGACGGAAAAATGCTGACGCTATTCTGGGCCAGCTAGCTGCCCTGTGAGGCGAATATAAAATCTGACTGGTTAAAAAAACAGAGCTATTTCTTAAGTAGACTATGATAAAAAAAAAGGCCAGCAGTACTGACTTTGAAGGCCCTGGGCAGATAAGATTAACATGGCAGCACATAGAGGCTGAAATCTGATTGGACAAAAAAATCTAACATCCAAATACACGTACTGGAAGCAGTGCAGCCAGGAGAAATGCTACGAAATGAAGAGAATAAACTGTTGGGAATAAATTAATACAATTTAATGGAACAAATATTAGAATTTAGGTTGTAAATATAGGTCAGTGCTTCTGATAGTGTTTAGGCCAGCAGAGAAGTCTTTGCTGGCCCTGACTGCCCGCCACTGCTAAATCATGAGTCAATCATGTTGAAGTCATGCTTTTTGTCGCCGTTAAGTCCTCTGCGGTCGGACGAACCGCAGTTCAGTCCGGTGTGACGGTAAGAAATTTAATCACGGCAGTAATCAAGGGTGGACTTCCTCTGATCATTGAGCGCAGAGAGGTTTTTTGGCTCTTTCACATGAAAAGCAGACTTGTCAGGAAGTAGAGAAAAGGAGGTACAGATGAATGGCTTTCAATTAATCTAATTCACCATGCCGTTTCCCCTGAAAGGTAGGAATTTCCCAGAGGGTGAGCCAATGGTGTGTTGGTGATGCACGATCGATGTGATTCAGTGGTTTGCTGAAAAATTTAACAGATGTTTCATTAGAGATGCATTCGTCTTGTTCTGCACCTTTCCGCCCTGCTAGAATTTGGTCATTTCAGGCTTTGGACTTTGGTTGAGAACTTGGATTGTGTGTGTGTGTGTGTGTGTGTGTGTGTGTGTGTGTGTGTGTGTGTGTGTGTGTGTGTGTGTGTGTGTTCCTATGAGAGTATATGTTTATATATGTTTTAATGACATCTTTCTCCACGATTCCAGGCTGTCATTTAGAAAATGTACTTTTCCTTTTTAGCTCTGTAATATAAAGACATCAGTCTTTCTTTCAAAGAAAAAATGGAATCTCCCACATTCCTAAGACTCACCTCATAATTAAACAGTCGATGATTTACTGGTTCTGTTTCTTTCCATAGCACTGATCTCAAACCCACACAAACAGGTGTCGGCATGAAACCATGAGCTTACAGAGTAAATGTGGATGTCAGGTGAATGTAAGACAAATGAAACCATCCACAAGTGCACATTTATACAAAGATCCCAGTGTGGGACCTTCTCATTTCTTTTCTTACTCCCTTTCAGTAAGCACTTTATCCTGCTCAAAGGCACAGCCAGTCTGGAGCCCATCCCAGGAAACACTCATTTACACATGCATTCACACCTTGGGGTCGTTCATCTAAACCAATCCACTGACTGCAATGCTTTTTTAGGAAATTAAGAGGAAACCGGAGAACCATGGAGAACCCCAAATGGGTTCTTTTTACTCCATTATATTAGAAAGCAAACTCATTTCCTTATCCCTAAGAAGACCTTATTTCGTTATCAATGTGACTTTCACCACTTTACACAGTTATTTATGCCTACTATGCACTCAATATCGAATAATACTCAATATTTATGTGAATGTTTACAGAAATATACATATACAGCAATCTGTGGACTCATTTGAATTATACTCAATATACAAGCAGTAGCTTTTACTGAAAGCTATTCTCAGATTAAGGAGTGAATACTATTGAAAGTCTTATTTCCAGCAGGAAATCACACAATGGATATGTGATTTCCAGTGCTTCTTAAAAGATCTATTCAGACTGTATTTGTTTTACATGGGGAGATTTTATTATTCCTGGAGTACTATCTGGAATTTTAGATCTCTTCATTTTTTATGCACTGTGCACATGTGTCTGGGGAGACTACACTGTAAAATATCTATTTATTTAATGGCAAGAAAATAGAATTAATCCAAAGTAATACATACAGTATATATGGTAATACAAATGAAAAAATATTCTAATAATGGCCTCTGGGTAAAGAGTTTTTTTGACTCTTTCAACAGTTAGCTGAGATATTTCTTTTTTTTTTTTTTTTTTTTTTATAATAATAAAATGTACACACGTTAACGCAAATTAATGTTAACGCCACTCCTTTTATTAACACAGGATTAAGGCAGCACGCATTTCTGTTTGACTATTTTTATAAAAAATATAAATAAATATACATAGAATAGGCAAAAAGAAAACCTCTCAGATATTAAAAATTATTAAATAAATAAACGTTTTACTGTATTAGTATCAGATCAAGCACCAAAATCCACCAATGTACACATCCGACAATTAAAACCGTCCGTGTGCAAACATAGCAAAGTTATGTATAATGTCCTGATGATTTACGTAATTTAAAACACCACAATTACTTTAAAACATTTAGAAGAACATTATGTCTTCATGCTTAATGTTGGGTATGGTTTCATAATAATTAATAAACATTTGCATAAAGCATCCACATTTGTCCATGCACATGTATATATATATATATATATATATATATATATATATATATATATATATATATATATATATATATATATATATATATATATATTTATATATATATATATATATATATATATATATATATATATATATATATATATATATATATATATATATATATATACAGTACAGACCAAAAGTTTGGACACACCTTTCAAAGAGTTTTCTTTATTTTCATGACTATGAAAATTGTAGATTCACACTGAAGGCATCAAAACTATGAATGAACACATGTGGAATTATATATGGAATTATATACATAACAAAAAAGTGTGAAACAACTGAAAAATGTCATATTGTAGGTTCTTCAAAGTAGCCACCTTTTGCTTTGATTACTGCTTTGCACACTCTTGGCATTCTCTTGATGAGCTTCAAGAGGTAGTCACCTGAAATGGTCTTCCAACAGTCTTGAAGGAGTTCCCCGAGAGATGCTTGGCACTTGTTGGCCCTTTTTCCTTCACTCTGCGGTCCAGCTCACCCCTAAATTATCTCGATTGGGTTCAGGTCCGGTGACTGTGGAGGCCAGGTCATCTGGTGCAGCACCCCATCACTCTCCTTCTTGGTCAAATAGCCCTTGATGTCTTCAGTGTGACTCTACAATTTTCATAGTCATGAAAATAAAGAAAACTCTTTGAATGAGAAGGTGTGTCCAAACTTTTGGTCTGTACTGTATATTTAATCACAATTAATCACATGATTGTCGTGAATTAACTCATGCTTAATCGCATCTGTTCTAAATGTACCTTAAATTAGTTTAGTTTTTAATAATCTAATCAACATGTGCATGGACAAATGTGAATGCTTTATGCAAATGTATATTTATTCCCATCATGGTTCTCCAGTTCATCCCATTGGTGTTCTGTGTTGTTGATGAGATCAGGGCTCTGTGCAGGACACTTGAGCTCTTTCACTTCAACTTTGACACACCATTACTTCAATGAGTGTTTTGTCCACAGGGGTGTCGTCATGCTCGAATGATTTGGGGTCTCCTAGTTCCAGTAAAGCCAAATTGTAACAGGAAAGGTATGCAAATGCATTCTATACAAATTGCTTCCAAGATTTGTGGCCAGAGTTTGCAGAAGAACTACATATAGTTGTGATGGGTGATGGTCAAGTGACCGAATTCTTTTGACCATATACTATAAATTACTTACTTACATGGTATGGTCATATGACCTACTTATAATTAATGCTCACAATCAGTTTGTATTATAATAAAGTTTATGTAGGGTACATGTAACTTTTACTGTGATGACTATTTGTAAATTTGAAGGTACTCCCATTTCCCCCAGAAATCACTCTTCCCTTTGTTAATCGATCATAACTACTACAGACATCCTCTGCCAACAATAATTAAACTACACATGTCTGGAAAGTCTGCAATTTAAATACAGATGTGCGTCCTATTTTTCAAATGTGCAGAAGCATGTTATGGAAGTTGTCCCAGAAAAGAAATCATTACAGCATAAATTAAATTTTTGGTAATAAATAAACAGATAATGTGGAGCTTAAACAGAAAAATTGGTCTTTGGTACAAAGCCAAGATCTGCTTCACTGTATTTTTAGAAAGGACTGATTGCATGGGGAGAAAGAACAGTGACTAGAGTTATTTCATTACAGATTAAGCATAAACAAATAGGGACAATTAGAAATGAGAAATGGATAAATCTCCAATGATAATAAGACAAGCAGACACATGCTAAATTTGGCTGGACTGTTGCCTTGTTTTTTTACTAAGTAAAAAATAAAATTAGAAATAGCTTAAATTGTAAAGGATTAATTTTACATAAGAGACTGGGATAATTCCATAATTTCCAGGTTCTTCTCTAGTACTTCATTTGGATTGGCCATGTCAGTGTTTTCTTCAGCCTCTCCTTTCCTAAGAAAAAGATGAATGATAATTTAAGCCCCATTCATATACATTCCTCTGTAATGTTGTAAGTAGATGCTGTCTCTTAAATCTAAAAAAACAAAAACAAAGAAATATATAATATTTTGACTGCTGCTACTTGCTATATACAGTATATCAATTGTAATTATTAAACCATTTTCCACATTTTCAAATCATGAAAAGATTAATTAAGTGATGAAAGTTCGATGAAAGGTTCTGAATAATCTTATATGGCATGAAGGAGTTGGTGTTGGATCCATGATGATCTCAAATGTTGAGCTAATCCATGAGTTGTTCAGTAGCTCCTGGTTCCACAAAATCAACTGTCTGTTTAAAACTGTAGAAAGGACATTACTCTTATTCACACACACTTCGGTACTCATGGTTGTTCTCACTCTCTAGTGTTTTGTATTGTTTTAAGATTTATAATCACACCCTTTATATCACCCAAATGAGGATGGGTTTCCATTTTGAGTCTGGTTCCGTTTAAGGTTTCTTACTCATTTATCTAAGGGAGTTTTTCCTTGCCACAGTCACCCCAGGTTTCATCATCAGGGATAAATATACATCATTCACTTAAATTCTTAAATTCTTTAAAGCTGCTTTGAGACAATGTCCATTGTGAAAAGCGCTGTAGACATAAACTTGAAATATAAATAAAATTCTAAATATCTAGAAGATCTAAAAAGATCTAAAAGATCTAAATATATCTATATATACTCCTGCTATCACTCTTCTCCACCCACTCCACCCTGCCTGCACTCTTTTCTTCACTTCTCTAACACACTCTCCATTACTTTGCACTGTTGACCCCAGGTACCTGGATTCCTCCACCTTCACCACCTCTTCTCCCTGCAACCGCACCACCCCACTGCCCTCCCTCTCATTCACACACATGTACTCTGTCTTACTCCTAATGACTTTCATTCCCCTTCTCTCCAGCGCATACCTCCACCTCTCCAGGCTCTTCTCAACCTGCTCCTTACTCTCACCACAAATCACAATATCATCCGCAAACATGATAGTCCAAGGAGACTCCTGTCTGACCTCGTCCGTCAACCTGTCCATCACCACTACAAACAGGAAAGGGCTCAGAGCCAATCCATCCTTGATGCAGTCCAACTTCCACTCTGAACTAGTCTGTTGTTCCTACTGCACACTTAACTGCTTAACTGCACCACCCTAACATACTTCTCTGACACACTTGACTTCCTCATACAATACCACAACTCCACTCTTGGCACTCTGTCGTACGCTTTCTCTAAATCCACAAATACACAATGCAACTCCTTCTGTCCTTCTCTATAAACATCCTCAAAGCAAATAATGCGTCTGTGGTGCTCTTCCTCGGCATTAAACCATACTGCTGCTCACAGATGGTCACCTCTTCTCTCAGCCTGGCTTCCACTACTCTTTCCCATAACTTCATTGTGTGACTGATCAGCTTACTTCCCATGTAGATCACCCATAAGCAAATGTTAAAATGTCATTACAGATGTCACAAAGAGAAATCAAGCCTTCTACTAGGTCTAATGCCGGCTGCTCATTGAGTGATTTTTTTTTTTTACTAAATAGCTAATGTTTGCTAGCTAAATAGTTCACTACATGATAATCAGCAGTTCCTCAGTTTTCTTTCGGAAAGACTGAAAATGTTCATTGTGTTGGCAAAATAAAGTCAATAAACATGAGCATGAGCAAATTTCCTGCAAACCTCAATGGTGTTGTGGTTGGAATTCATTTAACCTCAAAATGCTAGGAATGTTAACTCTGAAACTTAAGTCTGATCTCATTACACGTGAGTCCAATTTAAAGGGCTTGTTATATTTGTGTTCTGTCTCGGTGCAGAATTTCAGACATGATTGTCCATAGTGAAATGGACAGACAGAAAAAAATTGACAAAGAAAAGAAAGTTCTGGTGAGGCTGGTATGGATGACAAGACAACAATGATGTACACGAGGACATGCCGAGTATGAACTTGGCATTGTCTTCTTCCAGCATGTAGTTGGTTTGAAGATGTACAGGAAAGCAAAGTCTGTGATTACAAAGTCCAGACACTGGCCCGACTAATTTGTTTTGGAAAACATATCAGTTATTATAATGAAAGCATCTGATGAGGATCAGTGCAGGAAATCT
Source organism: Silurus aristotelis (assembly GCF_946808225.1). Taxonomy (NCBI): domain Eukaryota; kingdom Metazoa; phylum Chordata; class Actinopteri; order Siluriformes; family Siluridae; genus Silurus; species Silurus aristotelis. The sequence goes on along the minus strand of NC_139585.1, from coordinate 6,056,520 downwards.
TAAAATGAACCAAAGCTGTGACGAGTGACTTTCATCATATCCACACAGAGACACATCTGGAAAGAGAAGTGTTCAGAGTTCTTTGTCTATTTATACAGAAAATCAAGATAAAGTGATGAAATTTGGGAACTTTAAAAAAAAAATGCCACAAGCAAAGATGATAGCTCAGTTCCTGTCACAGAATCCAGCACTGTTGGATATTCCCATAAAAATTTAACCATGTATTAGCCCATATGGGAGGGACTGACATCAGGGAATTAGTGGCCCATCTGTTTTGTTCATCTGTCCATCAATGTCTGTACAGTCATCAGGGTTCATTTGTCTACAATCATCCTGTTGGAATAATAACAGCTATAATAACTACTTGAATTACCTGGGAATTAAAATGTAGGAAACCATATATCTATATGTCTTTATGCTCTGTGTAGCTTTTTCATATTGCAGATATTATCATAGGTACTTTACGATTTAAAAGAAAAAATCAGAATTATGTTTGTGCACATTGTGAATGGGAATAGAAAATAAATTACATGCTTACAAAAGCAAGGAGGCCCAAAATATAATATAATATAATATAATAATAAATATAATATAATATAATTCACTCAATATATTGTATTTGACGGATATTTTTTGTCTATAAATTAGCAGTTCCTCAAAATAAAAAATTAAATAAATAAACCTGTACATTAACCTTAATTTAACATTGATAAAATTCATTAAATTACAATACAAAATGAAAAAACAAAAACGTATTGTAGGTTATAATAAATTCAGTAATTCATTAGAATTTAGGTTTACTTTGCTTTATTTAGCTTCAAATTAGCTTCAGTTACACTTTTCTTCCAAAGTTCAGAAAAGATCAGGATTACTGCTAGGATTTTACAATATAAAATATCTTTGATTATGTAACACATTTTGTTATTATTCGGAAAAAAAAAATGCTTTATACATGCAGGAATGTCCTGTTTTTTATGACATTTGCAGATGCGCTTCTCCTGAGGGACTTACATTTACCCATTCATACAACTGAGCAGTGATGGTCTTATGGTCCTTGCTTAGGGGTCCACGAGTCGCATTTTTGTGTCATTTGAACTCATGACCCATTGAGCCCAATGTCCAAAGTCCAATGCCTTAACCATTAAACTAACACCTCTATTCCTGTCTATGTTTGACAGGAAGTGTATATGAATTTCTATCATTTTACAGTCGTATGAATATTTGCCCATCAAGGATTTATTCTATAACATTCCATATCTATTTCTTACAAAGTGCCTTACTGTGTTCTGTATATTATTGGATATGCAGAACATGGGCACAATGCTCCACAGCACCCTCTGAACCTCCTCTGTGGTCTTTGTGACTGTAGTGTATTTTGCCCTCCTGTGCCTACAGGCCTCCACAGATGGTTGCCTTTTCCTTAGACCCAGACCAAAACAGGAATTGAACCCCTTTAGCCAGGAAATGCTCATCAGACACCCATATGTCCTCAGTGGCTACATTCACATGTATCTCCAAAAGCCATGTATAGTTTCTGATTGTTTTCATCCTGTTTGTCAACTCTTAATGAGACACTTCTTGTTTGGGGTCCTACAGGAAATGAGTTCAAAAATAACAAGGAAAAGAGTCACACAAAATAAAATACCACAGACGGAGATGTGCTTCCTGGTATGTGCTAAATGTGGATCCTAAAAAAAACCTGTATGGCTTCAAATGACAGTAGGTTACAGGTTATTTGGCGGTTAGGAATTAATGACTTTGTCACAAAGTGTTAGGATTCTAATTAAGTGCAAAATTTGCAGTTTACTCACCTTTTAGGTTTTACAGAAATGGAACACTCTACCACGTAGAACTTTATGGGTTTCCTTTTATTCAGATCCAGCTCAAAGCAAAGCAAAACACAACATTTGAACATTTACATATTTGGCAGAGCGACTTTTCCAAAACAACTAACAATTATCTTATTTATAAAACTGAGCAGATGATGGCTCAGGACCTTGCTCGAGGGCCCAGAGTGGTAGTTTGGCAATACTGGAATTTGAACTCACAACCCTCTGAACAGAAGTTCAACATCATAACCATTGAGCAATGAACTACTGAACTCATTTTCAGGCTACATTCAAAGCTGCATCCAGTCTTTTCAAAACAGTTTTTCACCATATAGAGTAGCTAGAGGTTTATTGATGATTATAAATCACAATGGCAACCCTGTGTCTGTGTTTGATAATCATTAGGATCATTAGGAAAACCATTTATTATTTACACATGTGACATTACGCTGCCATTTTAGGTGCAATTTTAAATGAGACTTTTATACTTATATAAATATATAGAAGTATAGAAATTATATAGAAATTGTATATTACTTAGTAAAGTTTCAAATACATCATTATCTAATTTTTTCTCATTTTTCCACTCTGTATTATCTTGTAGTCTTATAGTCTTGTCTATAAGCTCAATGTATAACGTTATTTATGTCTGTACTTTTGAGAATCACCCTTAACTGGAACCAAATTCCTTGTGTTTGTCAACACACTTGGCCAATAAACCTCATTTTGATAAAATTTTCTTCTATATTCCATCTTGTCTTGTATTCCAGCCAGGGTCAGAGCACATGGATATTATGGGTTAAGAGTCCTCCTCTTGCCGAACAGTGGGAGAATTACTTTATTGTTGAGCCACCACTCAAAGGTATTTGACTTGACTAGTACCCAATATAACTGGGGGGTTACAGATCGAAAGGTTGGGGGTTTAAAGCCGCAGAATCACCAAGCTGCCACACTTGGGCCCTTGAACGAGGCCCTTAACCCTCAGTGCCCCAGGGTCACTGTATCATGGCTAACCCTGTGCTCGAAACCCAGGTTTCAAACCAGCTGGGAGAAGTGAAGAAAAAATTTTCACTGTGCTGAAATGTATATGTGACAAATAAAGGCTATTCTTCTTCTTGTACAAATAAATGTGGTATCAGGTTCCATCATTGGCCACAAAAGCATGTGGAAATGTGCTTCATATGGACACACCTGTGGTACAAAGAACCAACAAGCTAATATGAAAAAAAAAGTGTTTTACTTAGGAACTCTATGAGGATGAAGAAAAGAAAACAGAGAACAGACAAGGTGCTGAGACAACACAGATCATTTCCTCTGTCTATGAACCAAATGGATTTGATTAGAAAGCATGCCTTCATAAAACCATAAAGGTTTGCTTGAAGGACTCAGTGGCATCTTTAAAGTATATGATAACAGGCTAATATTGTAAATGATTTCGACATAACCCTACATCTCTCCCCTTTTCTGTCTTTTTTTCATCTGAACTGTATTGTACTGTGTTAATGTTTACTGGATTAATGCCTGAAGCAATAAAACCTCAGTCAATAAAACTCAACAGAATTGCTTCTCCAAAGAAACAATCATACAGTCCTGCAGGCTCTGTTTTAGAGGGTGTGTTTCTTATGAAGTCCTAGAAAAAGTTACACTTACTGTCCATCATATGTTTGGGGCAGTCTGGCTTTTCTGTTACATACTTTCCAACCTTAACAAGAGACTACAATATATATATATATATATATATAATGTGTCCATGACACTTTCTTCTTGACACATTACTTTTCCAGTCATATGTGGTTCTCATTCCACAAAACACGCCGACGCGTTTGTCAACTCCCAGAGAGATGATTCTGTGCATTATGGTGAATTTAAGTTCTTTTCTTTTCGGCTTCTCCCGTTAGGGGTCGCCACAGCGGATCCTCCGCACGTTTGATTTGGCACATGTTTTACGCTGGATGCCCTTCCTAACACAACCCTCCCCAATTTATCCGGGCTTGGGACCGGCACTAAGAGTGGCTGGGGATGGTTCCCTGACCGGGAACCGAACCCGGGTCGCAGCGGTGGGAGCGCTGCATCTTAACCACTAGACCACCAGGGGACCCTATTATGGTGAATTTAAGTGTTTAAAAAATATATATATATATATAAACACTTAAATTATGGTGAATTTAAGTGTTTATATATATATATATTTTTTTTTTTTTTCATATCTGAGTAAAGAAAGGACGTTGTGAATAAACGTGTGTCGCGTGGAAGGTTTTAATTTCGCCTCTTTTATATGTATTTATTAAAATTTTTAATAAAAATGGTCAAATAGAAATGCGCATGTTAATAAAATTAATGGCGTTAAAATGTATTTGCATTTTGTTATTAACACATTAACTTTGACAACCCTAATTAACATAATAATACAAAAATAATTTTAAATGTTGTTACCTAATGAATGTATCTGGCTGAACATCCACCATATAGAACACAAGCACAGAAAAGATGATGATGATCAGATGATCAGTCATGATTACATCACTGACTCCCTCTGTCTCATCCACATTAACCTCATACTCCTTGTTGCCTTCTGCCTTGATCATCATTAGCTCTGTAAACTAGTCTACGTCTGTGGTGTGTGAAAGCCAGGAAATGATACACCAGTGGTACATTAAAAACGCTGTGCAATGACAGGAAATAAGTTGATGGCAAAAAATATTGACGTCACTAAATAGATTAAAACTCAAGTAATGAGCTTGGATTGAAAATGTAAGAAAAAGAAAGTACAGATATTTGTGTAAAAATGTAACGAGGAAAAGTAAAAAGTTAAATAAGTAAAATACTGATACCAGAAAAATCAACTTAAGTGCAGTAACAAAGTAGTTGGTACTTCGTTACTTCCCACCTTTGATGTTGGAGACATTTAATTGGCAACAAACTTGCGGTCCGCCACTCAATACGTTACTAAGGAAACTCAGATTTTAACTTTGTTGCGCACATAAGAAAGATTGCAACCAGTACTGAAAAATTTTGGGAGGAACACTTGTACCGTTACACCGTTTATATACATTGATATGTATACAACTGTACCACCTACATCATCTGAAGCAGAAATCAGAACCAAAATTTGTCTAATAACATGACAAAAACATTCAGAATCGAAATAAAATACAACCTACTCACCAGAGATGTAGACTCATAATTTGCACTGTTTCTCAAAAGCTGAACTCCAGTGGTACGGCTCGTAGGCACTGGTATGGAAGTGGAGAACAAACCCTTTCCCGGGCTGAGACAAGCTAGCTAGCTTTGGGGTTGGCCACCTTTCCTCATGATGTCTATCTTTTCTTGAAAATTGTCAGAGAGTAAATCAATTTATCTTCCTCTGTAGGCATAAAAAAGTCTAACTCAGATGTATTAATGTATATATATATATATATATATATATATATATATACACGATAGATAGATAGATAGATAGATAGATAGATAGATAGATAGATAGATAGATAGATAGATAGATAGATAGATAGATAGATAGATAGATAGATAGCCTTGCTCCTATTTCTATGAATGGTTATGTTAAAATTAGAAAATAAAATTCGCCTGGTGCTGGATGATTCCGGACTTGCCCTGGGCTACATCCCAGGATGTCTTCAAATCTTCCAAACATTACAGTCCAGAGTGCTGCTGCAAATAGAACCCAGATGTTTTGGACTGTCCGCTGCGCCTGATAAGCTCTGAGACGTTAAATATGCTGCAGGCCGTATGCATTCATCTGCCAGTAATAAATCCCTGTTTGCTTGTATCAAGCTTATCGAGGTGGAAATGGAAAGACATTAGCAGGCAGATTTGAACTATTCTTTTAATGAACAGGATTAGGGATCGTATATAGGGGGTCAGTTGGCTTTGTTGAGAAGAGCCTGAGGTGGTTGAGTGGTTTGCATGATAGCAACTGCTTTTCCAAATGTATGCTTCATCCTTAGCTTTGGGAGATCATGAGGGACGAGGAGATAGGGTTCTCAGCTACGGTCCGGTAAAATACACAGAACATATGGTGTTACAGTGTGTGTGTTTTGTATTTGAGAGCAAGAGATGAACAGCCTGTGAAATGGAACATCATGATCCACATGTGCATGCGTTGACATGAAATACGTCCAGTTTCCGATTTAAAGCCATGTCACTCTGCAAAATAAAGTTATACAGGTTTTTCCTCACATGAGGATGAATGGCCATGCCATGCAAAGATCCAGTTAATCTGTAACAGACCGACAGCCTTCTGTTCACTCAGCACGAACATAAAAAAAAAAAACGCTCCGGGATTTTATATGAGCCACACAGCTACTAGCTTGGGAGGTTCCAAGGGGCTTCCCCTAAACTGTGTTCCACTGGGTAACAATGTGACTAATACCATTGCAGCGTGGTAGATTAGAATCGAGAGCATACCGGTGCACCCTGAAATCACTGGAAAATTCAGGATGGAGAAAATATAGCATCCATGCCATGGCTCGAAAAAGAGGCCCGGGGCGTGTCCAAGGGAAGCAATTATAGTAGATAGCGGAAAATAGTGCGTTTGTGTGGGTTGTTATACTCTGTTTTCCTTGGACACAATAAAATGTTTGCTCCAGGGGTCTTCACGTATGATATGTAAAGGTACAAATACTTGGTCACATGTTCTTTTTTGTAATGTCTAGTGATTACTTCATGTTGACAATTCTGACCAACGCTACAGTCTCTGGATAAATCAGATGTCAGTTTTAAACACTGTTCTCTGCCCAGCCGTTTATTTCTCTTGTGTTGTGTGTTTGTTTGCTTGATTAATCACAACAAGCTGCAAACCAAGGATCTGCAAAGAATCTATAAAGAAAATATGTTCCATGATTTGGTCTCCGATTTCAAGTCAATGGAAATTTTTATTTATCCGCATCCAAAGACTTCTTACACAATTGTGTGCCTCCAACTCTGTGGTAACAGTTTGGTGGAGAACCACACATGGCAGCAAAAGACAGGTGCCCCAATACCTTTGGCCATATAGCGTTAAGGCACTTTATTTCTAAAATAGAAGATTGTGCACAAAGCCAGAAGATATGATTTATATGGGATTGAGTGAAAGATCTTGCGTGAGTTCTCTGAAGAAACTTTCTTGAGAGAAACTGTTCTGCATAGTAGAATTAAAGGGAAAGGGAAAGGTGAAGACAGAAAAAAGGCAGTGAAGGAAAAAGGCAAGGCAAGGGCAAGGCAAGGCAAGGTTAAGAAAGAGAAAGGAAAGGAAAGGAAAGGAAAGGAAAGGAAAGGAAAGGAAAGGAAAGGAAAGGAAAGGAAAGGAAAGGAAAGGTTTAGAAAGAGAAAGGAAAGGAAAGGAAAGGAAAGGAAAGGAAAGGAAAGGAAAGGAAAGGAAAGGAAAGGAAAGGAAAGGAAAGGAAAGGAAAGGAAAAGTTAAGAAAGAGGAAGGAAAGGAAAGGAAAGGAAAGGAAAGGAAAGGAAAGAGGAAGGAAAGGAAAGGAAAGGAAAGGAAAGGAAAGGAAAGGAAAGGAAAGGAAAGGAAAGGAAAGAGAAAGGGAAGGAAAGGAAAGGAAAGGAAAGGAAAGGAAAGGAAAGGAAAGGAAAGGAAAGGAAAGGAAAGGTTTAGAAAGAGAAAGGAAAGGAAAGGAAAGGAAAGGAAAGGAAAGGAAAGGAAAGGAAAGGAAAGGAAAGAAAGGAAAGAAAAGGTTTAGAAAGAGAAAGGAAAGGAAAGGAAAGGAAAGGAAAGGAAAGGAAAGGAAAGGAAAGAAAAGGTTAAGAAAGAGGAAGGAAAGGAAAGGAAAGGAAAGGAAAGGAAAGGAAAGGAAAGGAAAGGAAAGGAAAGAAAAGGTTTAGAAAGAGAAAGGAAAGGAAAGGAAAGGAAAGGAAAGGAAAGGAAAGGAAAGGAAAGAAAAGAGGAAGGAAAGGAAAGGAAAGGAAAGGAAAGGAAAGGAAAGGAAAGGAAAGGAAAGGTTTAGAAAGAGAAAGGAAAGGAAAGGAAAGGAAAGGAAAGGAAAGGAAAGGAAAGGAAAGGAAAGGAAAGAAAAGGTTTAGAAAGAGAAAGGAAAGGAAAGGAAAGGAAAGGAAAGGAAAGGAAAGGAAAGGAAAGGAAAGAAAAGGTTAAGAAAGAGGAAGGAAAGGAAAGGAAAGGAAAGGAAAGGAAAGGAAAGGAAAGGAAAGGAAAGGAAAGGAAAGGAAAGGAAAGAAGAGGAAAAGCTGACTGATTGAAAGCACGATGCTGCACACCGGTTGGTTTTCTCATCAGGTCTCCTCAGCTGGACTTAAATCAGTGAGGTAAAGCACTGAAAGGGAAATGTGTTCAGGTGCACAGTGATACACTATTAAACACACAGACATATCATTACGCACCTGAGTGGCTAAAAACAACACCTGAGATTCTGCACATTCCTCAGATAGATGGTCTGCTGGAGAGCTGATTCAGGGCAGTTGGAAAAAAGAGGAAAAGAGCTGGTTTCCAAATGCTCCCTGTGCAATTGGGCAGAAAGCGTCATTTCTCCGCTGGTTTTCTTCTCCGGAATTTTCGCAGCTGCTGATGCAGAGCCTGACCAAGTGCACGAAAAACACATGCACTCTCTTTCACTTCCATGAAGAGAACATTCATTCATAAAATCTGAATACATATAGAATAGAATAGAATAGAATAGAATAGAATAGAATAGAATAGAATAGAAATGCTAAATATTTAAGAAAAGAAATAAAAGTAGAAAAGCAAAGGAAAGGAAAAAAATAAAAACAAAGTGAAGAGAAGAGAAGAGAAGAGAAGAGAAGAGAAGAGAAGAGAAGAGAAGAGAAGAGAAGAAAAGAAAAGAAAAGAAAAGAAAAGTAAAGAAAAGAAAAGAAAAGAAGAGAAAAGAAAAGATAGAAAAATAACAAAAAGAGAAGCACTGAAAAAAATAAAAAATTAAAAGATTAGAAAAAACAATACAAAAAAGTATTAAAAAGAGAAGCATTTAAAAAGAAATGAAAAGAATAAAAAGAGAAGAGAAGAGAAGAGAAGAGAAGAGAAGAGAAGAGAAGAAAAGAAAAGAAAAGAAAAGAAAAGAAAAGAAAAGAAAAAAAAGAGAGAAGAGAAGAGAAGAGAAGGGACGAGACGAGAAGAGAAGAGAAGAGAAGAGAAGAGAAGAGAAGAGAAGAGAAGAGAAGAGAAGAGAAGAGAAGAGAAGAAAAGAAAAGAAAAGAAAAGAAAAGTAAAGAAAAGAAAAGAAAAGAAGAGAAAAGAAAAGATAGAAAAATAACAAAAAGAGAAGCACTGAAAAAAATAAAAAATTAAAAGATTAGAAAAAACAATACAAAAAAGTATTAAAAAGAGAAGCATTTAAAAAGAAATGAAAAGAATAAAAAGAGAAGAGAAGAGAAGAGAAGAGAAGAGAAGAGAAGAGAAGAGAAGAAAAGAAAAGAAAAGAAAAGAAAAGAAAAGAAAAGAAAAGAAAAAAAAGAGAGAAGAGAAGAGAAGGGACGAGAAGAGAAGAGAAGAGAAGAGAAGAGAAGAGAAGAGAAGAGAAGAGAAGAGAAGAGAAGAAGACTTTTTTCCAGGCACATATTCTTTATAATATCATTACATGTAGAATGAAAGGTTAAAGAGCTCCAGGCTTCTCAGCACATTCCAGCCAGAGCTCCATGCTGAAGCTTCAGTTCACCCTTCACCTTGATCAAACAACTGATTTGAATTCATCAGTGAAATGGATTATGCATTACAATCCTGCATTACTCCAAGACAAGCTGCTGCTGCTGCTGATTTAGACCTAATCTAAAACCGTTCCACGTTTTTTGTATTTATTTTTCCCAATGCAAAAGAGCCAGGAAAAATTAGTTCAGTGTTGCTCTGTTAGGAGCCAAGAACCGGTGGTTAAATAATTTCTCCATTAATATAACCACCATTAATATAAAACAGGAACAGTCAAGGAAATTGTGAATAAATAAAAAAAAAAAGAGAGAAATCGGCTCTATTTAGTTTTGCAAAATGAATTTTTACTTTTAGATATTCAAGATTTAGGAACATTTAACTACAACCAAACAATCATCTCACTTTCCTGTATGCAGTCTCTATATCTTACTTCACAGTTAATTGCACTATATGCAGAGAAAATTGACTTTCTGAGACATGAGAATAAACTGCTGTAACTTGCTATTTTTTTACATCGTTACCCAATATGGCGAAAGTACTGGGACACTGGGACACTGGGACACTGACTTTTCCAGCCATATGTCGTTCTTTTACCAAAGATTTTCACCACAATGTTGAAGACACAATTATCTAAGACGTCTTTGGATGCAATAGCATTAAGTTAACAAAGAAAAATGTTTGCTTCTCATTTTACTCAAGTATTAAAAGTCAAATGAGTGATGTATGAAATCTTTGTGTATGATTCACAGATGGACTTCAGTGTTCTATTCTCCTGCATCAGACCATTTCAAGGAGACAGTTTTCTCTAGTTACACACACAGTGAGAGAACCCTGTCTCCACACATACTCTCACCAGACCCATGGAGTTAGACTGATGCTTGTGCTAGTGGAGTAAACGTTTCGCAAAATGAAAATACTCTAATAAAATCCCTACACAATTCTTTGATCTCCCCTTCAACCCCTGGTCACAACCTCGAGGGAACCATGGACAATCAACTGTCCGTTTCCTCACATGGTGCTGATGTGATATGCTCATGTTGGTTTAATTCTCTACAAATTCAGAAAGATTCGGCCGTTTTGTAAACACAGGCAAACTCTTTGGAGACTGGACTTCTGCAGCTCTCTGCTGGCAGCTGAACCTCCTGCAAATGATCCAGAATGCAGATTGAAAAATCTTCTCATACATTCAAAAACTACTCCATGTAAACTCTGTTTTTTGTTAGAATATTCTCCTTTTCTTTAAAAGTGGTAGTTTAGGTAAAAAGTCAATAGAAAACAAGACTCCTCTCCCTTCCCATTTCTCACTTTATCACCAAACTGATCATGAATTCACTTATTGTTATTCTTTTATAATAATCATCCCCCACATGGTATAATCTCTCCCACATATCCCACAATACCCTTATTTTCTGGCCACCGGTGTGTTTTCAGGCGGTGTGACCCTTCGAGACCCTCTCTGCTCCTTGTGGCCTGTGTTTGGCACATCTATTGTGTTTCCTCTCTGAAGAGCATTAGGCTTTAATCTGTGATTGATGCTGTTGTGACCCTGCAGTGGTCCATCCTAAACCCTGACGCTAGCGCAGATCCCATCATTTTCCCTGAATTTGTCCTTTTCTACTATGGATTCATGGACCCCCCATATCCCTCCTACACCCTGCAAACAAGTCTTGAATCATCAGAGATGTTAGGATTTATATTACAGTGAATATTTTGGTGTGTGACAAAATGACATTATGGATATGTATATGGAAAAAATCACACTTTATATGTTGGAAAACATTCTGTTAATGTTCAGGAAGAGTCTGATGGCGCTTTGAGAAATCGAGGAAAATCTTTACCGGCTGCCTGAGATCTTTTTTGTAGGTAATGAAGCAATGATTCTCCACCTATAAATAGCTCACAATTCCATCTTGGAAAGATTTCTCTTTGGCACCAAAGACAGAAACAGCCACCAGGAGTAACCTTCAACTTCCAACCTGCTAGTGATGGGTGGTTCATGAGCGATTTTTTCATTTTGAACGAGACTTTAATGTGACTCAGAAGAACGAGTCGTCTCAAAGAGCGATTCCTTTATTTTCTACTGCACGAACATCGCAAAATCTGTGTAGGTTATGGACAGGGAACAGAATTGAATAGTTTACCTCTCTACTCCTCTAGTCCGAATCGTTCATGATTCCATTATAGACGCTATGCAGTCCATTACACAGGAAACAGAATTGAGCAGTTCATCTCATGAGTCCTCTGGTCCGAGTCGTTCGCTCTTTTGTCGCATGACTCCCATAGACGCAATGCAGTTATATAGCAAGCAAAAAGACCAGAAGACGGACCAGAGGATATTAGAGCTGATCTACTCGTTCTGTTTATCATAATTTGTGCTTAGATGCATTTTTATTATTGAAACTATAGTCAAAGTTTCAGGAGATCTGCTTATTGAAAATCTATTTTTATTTTATTATTGATCAAAGAAACAAATTGAAGTAAATAACTCAAAAAAAGATTTGTTCATTTTGATATATATCTATAAAATCATCCTTATTCCAATACCTAATTATTAGAAATGACTATTACAGAATATCAATCAACACCTTCTGACCAATCAGGATGGAGAATTCAACATCTGAATTGCTGATGAATATATTTTAAAATACAGCATCCAACCTTATCATGATTAGTGGTCACACAGTTTCTACTTAATCCCTTTGTTTCACTGTTTCAATGCTTCACCGAACGCTTTTTCTTTCTGAGTTCAGGAACCATTTGTTCTTTGGAAATAGAAAAGTGCGTGATGTAAAGAGGATTTGGTTTTGGTGGCCACTCTGGAGAGGAGTCTTTGAGAAGGTGATGAAAGGAAACGCATGCCACTGAGCCATCCGCTGAGACGCTGGAGGAGAGAACTGCTATCACTCTGCTAACACAGTGGGAGAGCTGCTTAATGGAGGGAAAACAGCGGTGAGGGATGATGGAAAATGAACTGCTCTTTCTTTCTCTCGCTCTCACACTTTATCTGGCATGGAGACAGAAAAGAAATTACCGACACCCTGAATGTTTTTTTGGGGGTTAAAGTGAATAAAAAAAACTTTGAGTGTAGTTTGATCTAAAGTCCTTAGATATTGAAAAAGCACTTTTCTCCTTAACTGATGCACTCTAAAAAAAAGAAAGAAAATGTCTGACTTTTAGGAAATCCTAGAATCCTGATTAGCAGATGGATCAACGTGACATTCACAGTTTCAAAAGAAACCCAAAAGATTCATGGTGGATATCAGTGCATGTCAGAACTTATGTATGATCTTCTTTCCTTCCCTTGGCATATACTTTTTTAGAAGGAAACGGGAGGTTTGTGAGGAGCAAAGCAAAGCAAAAATGAAAAGAAAAAAGAAAAGAAAAGAAAAGAAAAGAAAAGAAAAGAAAAGAAAAGAAAAGAAAAGAAAAGAAAAGAAAAGAAAAGAAAAGAAAATACAAGAAAAGGATTTCATTGTCATGTGACCAGTTCCTTTTATGACTCTAGTTTTTATTTTATTTAATATTTTCCCTAATACTGACTTATTTTGGAGTAAACAATTTTCCAAACCCACAGGGAAGCCCTTTAATAGTTCTACATATTTATCTTTAATATATTGAAATTAAATTTGCCTATATTTAATTTCTCCATTTGTAGGAACTTGTGTTCAATTCTAACTATTGATCGCACGTCATCCTGGAGAAGCAAACTGTTTCCACAGCACCTAAAGGATCACAGAGCAAACATCTGGCTTTATCTACATATAGATAATCTACAAACTTCCATTAGATCCAATACTAAGGCTGAACAGACCATTACTTACACCTTATACTACTAGATCTATACTGTACATATAATGGTGCCATTTCTGAATATAACCTATTGGGTCTTTAGCTCTATCTAGAATAATGGCTGAAACTCTTCTTGAACAAAATAAATGTGATTTATTTCATGCAAACTGAGACCAGGAGGTTTCAGTATAGCAGGCTCGGAGTGATTTATTGACTGTGGATCAGCCCTGGAGTGTGTCCGACTTTCAGCACCAGTGAAGCCTGATATGCTCCAGCAATCCACAATGTGAAGAATAATGATAGCGAAAAAGTATTTGTCTTCCGATATTTAAATCTGTGTGTTCATCTGTCTACTTTCGATTGCTTTCCAATCTCTATTTTTACTTTATTGGTTTTTATTTCATTTTATTTTATTTAACACCCCTTCCAATAAGTGTTTTACTTGGCGATCTCAAATTCATACTCATCAGTCAGTGTTTTATTTGTACGAGGAACAGGGAACTGCTAGGGTGCATATTCACTAATGGTCTTTTAGCTGGCTTAAAAAACAAATAGATATATAAAAAAACCTGTATGTATTGCTAGATGTACTGCTAGCAATACAACATGATTCATTTGTATAAAGAATACCTACAAGCAAGTATGTTATTCATGAAACATTCAGGGAAGATCAGATCATTTTAACTATACTATGAAATAAATAACAAGGCATGAGATTTAGAATACAGCAAAATGTAAAAAAAAAAAAATAAATGTTCTGCTAATCTACAAGTGAGGACCAGGGCTTCTAACAACTACGCACAAGTAGCTGCTTTCTTCTGTCAGTGTGACTTAACAAACAATAAATAATGTTCACATACACTACTGTAATACATGTGATTATAAAAACAACAAATTTATTAATTTACATAATGCTAGTTTGTATCCAACTGGATTAAACCAGGATTATAATTTATATAGTCGTACCATAGATACAGTACAATAGATACAGGAAGTCAAATGTCTAATGTCTTTTCTTTCTCCTGTATGTTCCAAAAGAGAGACTAAAGGTGAACACTACATTTACATCTGTGAAACCTTTAAATCTGAACCTTCAGAACTTCCTGCAAAACCGCTGACAGATAATGTACTACATGCACTAGCATGTTTTACTGATGTGCTTTCGAAATAAATAATAAAATGTTAATTGATAAAGATATATAGAGGAAGCAGAACTGAAGTAAACACTGTAGATAAACAAATAATGAAATAATCAAGCATATCAACTGTAAGCAAAACCAGAAAGTAAAGTAAAGCTAGCACAACAACATTTTGGAGCTTGAGCTAGCAGTTGCGCTAGTAGCTAGCCACATTTCAAATGCCAACACTTAACCAAGACTTATGTAATGATTGCGTGTTTTGGGTCTGCAATTTCGATGATGAATATTCTAGGTCTATACCTGCAATAGAGAAAGGCGATAAAGAGGAAGAGGAATGATAAGAAGGCCCATCGGGGTCACAGAATATTCTAATTTAGTTTGTCTCATACACAGTACTATGTGCAGTAAAAAGATTTTATTGACTGGTCAATGATATAGAAATAAAATAATAGATAGGAAAATATTGAAATAAAAATAAAACAATAAATCAGTAGATAAATAGTAATAAGTAAAAAATGGAATAAAAGTATACAGACTGAATTTACAGTAGAAAAAAATGTGTAAAAAGGTGAATTTACAATAAAGAATTTAAATAGTAACAAAACAAAAAAAAGGATTCAACATAAGACAATAAAATAAAATGTAATTTACCAAAAAAAAAAATGAACAATACATTTCCAAAAATAAAAATTACAATAAAAATAGAATTTATATAGAATAAAATTAGAATAAAAAAATAATTTACAATCAAATTGAATTCACAGTTAAATAAAAAGGAATTTAGAAAAAAAAAAAATTATATATATATATATATATATATATATATATATATATATATATATATATATATATATATATATATATATATATATACATTTACAATAGAATTTATAATAAGATAGAATTTATGAAATAATCAAATACATACAGTAAAATTAAAATATAATAAAAATTGTATTTACTATAGAATATAGATAAAATATATAAAGAAGATCTGTAATCTCACAGCTCTCAGAAATAATACTCAGGAAGAGTGGAAAGAATCATTGAGTGTGTTTTTACACAATACTTCGCTCTTACTGCAGACTCTCCACACATGTGCCTTTTTCAATGGTCTACTGTTACTCATATGCTAATAACGACAGAGTCCCCGATTAGCTAAGCTGCTCCGTACCACCGGGACCCCGAATTCAGCCCATGAAGCTGGAGAAGTTTCTGCAATCATTGATTTGCTTTTAAACACTGTGTAAACCCATGTGTGTGTGTGTGTGTGTGTGTGTGTGTGTGTGTGTGTGTGTGTGTGTGTGTGTGTGTGTGTGTTTAGGTACTGATTGTGTATAGGGGCGTTTTAGGAATAGAGTCTGCCTGACAAACAGCAGGTTTCAAGTTGAGAATTGATCCGTAAACACCAATAAACCAGCAGGACGGCTGAACAGCACATACGTGGCGAAACAGCGCCGAGGGAAAAGTCTGAAGGCTCCGAGACGTCTCCAGTACGTTTGTTCAACCAGACAGCTCTCATATGTTCTAATACTTAAACAAGTTCTTGTTTTTTCTATTTTTTTAAACAGAAGATTTTCATCATAAGTATTGTAAAAACTGAAACTGACATCATGAATGGATTTTTCCAAGTTTCTATTTTCTCCCCGCATTTAATGTTTCCTTATAATTTTAGAATAGTAGCAAACAGAGACGCTACAATAGACTGCACTCAATACATGTTTACTCACAAAGTATTGTTTTTACAGTGCTAAAAAATAATAAATTTTCAGATGTAGATTTAATCCTTGAATGATGTGAAAGGCAGGATGAAGGAAATAAAAACTCCCTGAGATGAGATGAGATGAGATGAGATGAGATGAGATGAGATGAGATGAGATGAGATGAGATAAAATGAGATTAGATTAGTTTATCTTAGATTAGATTAGATTAGATTAGATTAGATTAGATTAGATTAGATTGGAGTAATTAAAACAAGATTAGATTCAATAAAATGAGATGATATTAGATAAAAAGAGATGCAATGAAATGAGATAACATGAGAATTTGAAATGAGATAAAAATAACTGAGATAAACAGAAATAAGAAGAGATAAAATGAGATGAAATGAAATATGATGAGATAAGATCAAATAAGATTAGATGAACTGAGAAATACAAACAAAGATGTAATGAGATGAGATGAGATGAGATGAGATGAGATGAGATGAGATGAGAAAATAAAACATTGAGAGGAACCAGGCTTATAAAAGAAACCCACATTATGAAGATAACTCTCTTCATTACACGTCCGGGCCCCATGATTGTCCTCAGAACCTGATTTTGTAAAACCCGCTAGTGTTTTACACATTATGTGACAGACAGAAGACATATATTGTGTTATATTATATTTTGCATTGTGGGGGAGAATTGTGCTCATTTCTAACATATTCAGATTGCTTGTGTTTTTTTCTGTTCTGTGTGTGTGGTGTAACTGATTTGAGACGGAGGGTGGGACTCGCTTGTCTGTGACGTGTCATGATCCTGGCAATCACAGGGAACATTTCATGCACATGACAACCAGCAAGGAAAGAAGTCAGTTAGATGCAAATAAGCAGATTGAATCTATTAACAACTATAAAACCACCCCCTTACATGAACACCTCCCACACACACAC
Source organism: Silurus aristotelis (assembly GCF_946808225.1). Classification (NCBI taxonomy): domain Eukaryota; kingdom Metazoa; phylum Chordata; class Actinopteri; order Siluriformes; family Siluridae; genus Silurus; species Silurus aristotelis. The sequence continues at coordinate 6,039,483 of NC_139585.1, read as the reverse complement.
ACACCCACACACACACATATGAACACCATCTGACCTCCAGGGCCCCAAAAGAACGCCTCTGCCATCTTGACGGGGGCTGTTTAAGGCAGAAAAACAAAACAAAAAGAGCTCTGATGAGTCTTATATCAGCTGTGAAATTAAAATTACGACGAACAAAATGAGAAATGGAGAGACATGAGGAAGAGGAGGATGTAGAGAAAGAGGAGGAGGTGTAGGGGAAGAGCAGGGAGGTCCCCGTATTTCGGACAGCTTCACTGAAGGGTAGCATGTAGTGATCACATGAGCAGATGGTGACAAACACACACACACACACACACACACACACACACACACACACACACACACACTGTTAGATTGCAGCAAAAGGCAACTTCATTTCTGTTCATTTCTCAGCAAATCAAACACCTGAAAACCTCTACATAAAACTCTATTCTCTAAATGTTTTGTTTTTTGGGGGGGAAACACACACCACTCCTTCACCCTCGTGCCCTTTCTTCGGTATTCGCTGTTAAACATTTCTGTTCATGCTCCACACAATTCATCACAGATGCTCCTCGCTGATCCCGCCAGTACTTCGGATACAGATATACAATAAACGCCACAACCGTGTATCCTGTGCCGTAAATCTTTGAGTCTGAGATAGGTTTTATAGCACAGAGCGTATTACTTACTGCTTTGGCTGAAATCACTGAAATCTCATCTTTCAGTTCTGTTCCTCGGAAAATGTTCATTGAAGTAAAAACATTAGCAACTATGTCACAGATCAGGGTCATGTCTGCACTTCACCTCTTTAACTCTGGCAGTGTTCTAGCTGATAGTGTGTGTTAGTTGCCTTAATTTTATTTAGTTTTTCTAGTAGGCTTAGTTTATCTATGGCTTCGTTCTTGTATTTTGTCTTCCAATGGCTGATCTGGAATATAAAAAATTGAATTAAATTAAATAAAAGAAAGACAATAAATGGAGAAAAATTTGCGAGATTAAAAAAAAATTGATTACAAGAATGAGACGTAAATTTGCAATAGAATAGGAATAGAAATGTAAAAAAAAATAAAAAATTACAATGGAAATAGAATCTATAAATAAAATAAAAGTTAGGATAAAAATTCCACAAAAAAAATCCATAAAATTAGAATAGCAAAAAGAACGCATTTGCAATAAAAACAATAGAATTCCAAATAAAAAATAAAAAAAATTGAATTGCAAAAAAAATTTAAATAAAAGAAAAATTTACAATGAAATAAAAAATAATTGTATATATTAAAGATTTAATAAAAATAGAATCTACATTTCAATAACAATGAATTAACAAATATATATATATATATAATATAAAAAAAAAATTATATGAACATAAAATAAGTAAAAATGGAGAAAATGATTTGTAATAAAAAATAAAAACAAAATTGACAGAAACATAAAAATTTGAACTACAAAAATAAATTGAAATACAAATATAAAAAAGTATCAAAATAGACAGAATTTACAGGGAAATCTAATTAAAATAGCAATTAAAATTTACAATAAAAATAGAAATTAAAAAAGTGATGTTAAAATGGTAAAATCCTTAATAAATAAATTTTTTAAAAAGCCTGTTGTATCTTATTTATTTAATTCTTTCTTTTATCTCTCCATCTATCAAATTATCAATCTACACACCCGACAGTGTCCTGTACCATAATCGAGATGCTCAGTACATTTCGTTTACTTCTAACATGAGGCATATTTTCCTCATGTCTCAGTGCACATGGTTATGTAGTTAGTGAATGAGGTCTATAACATGTTCTAGTGCGTGGGGATGTTTCACATAGAGGAACACTTGAATTTCACCGTACTCATCGATGCACTCTCAGAATATGAGAAAATTATATGTTTGATTATAAAGAATGATTTTGCAGAGGATATGAAGATGAAACACAAAATTAAGACGTACACATAACAGAAAGGAAGAAAAAATTTGTTGTGGCCTTTTAGGGGTTACGTATGATGTCATGAAAAAAATTGTGAATGGGTCACATGATTTGGTTGCAAATTAGACCAGGTGTAGTATGAACACTAGCCTCTTTGCTAAACTTTATATTTTTTTTATAGAATTGCTATAAATTTGCAATTTAAAATTTAGAATCTTCTCATTAAAAAAATAAAAACTGAAATTAGATGTTTTTCTCTTTTTGAATATTTTTTTATAATTATTATTTACTGCTATCATTATTATTTTCTTTTTATTTTATATATATATATATATATATATATATATATATATATATATATATATATATATATATATATATATATATACACACACACACACTGTATATGAATTCTTGGCTTTTGTTTGTCTTCTAGTTTTAATATTATTCAAAGTGGCTTAGTGTAATGCACACACACACACACACACACACACACACACACACACACACACACACACACACACACACACAGTTTTGTTTTGGAACACTGACACACAACAGTCTCATCCATTTCCCTTTTTTTTCCACTGCCATTGAGAAGAGGTAGTGATATCTGCAAGGCCAGAGGGAGTGCAGACGCCACAGGAATGTCTTTGATAAAGAGGGGAAGAAGAGACTCAGTGTGTGTGTGTGTGTGTGTGTGTGTGTGTGTGTGTGTGTGTGTGTGTGTGTGTGTGTGTGTGTGTGTGTGTGTGTGTTTCTGCACCTGTTCTCTCACACTGCAGGAGTTAGGGCCTGTAACTTTGGGAATGACAGGCGAAGGTTTGTGCAAGCTGGGAAAAGTTAGTGGAACTCGAAACCGTAAATGACGGCTGCGGCTGGGTCAACAACCCCCTCACGTTACACACATCAAGAGCTGTGTGTCTGTGTGTGTGGGTGGGTGTGTGAGGGTGTGGGGGGTGCACGTGGGGTGCTCACCTCTTCTGAACGTGGCTGAGAGTTAAGATCAGATTCGTGGCATGTTAAATATTTGTTTAGCTGTTAAAACCATTAGAGGCGAATTCATTTTGAGTGTGTGAGTGTGTGGGAGCTGACAGAATGAGAACACGAAGTGTGCTAGATACAATACGGTTGGACTGAACCTTAGTGTGTGTGTGTTTGTGTATGTGTGTGGGTGTGTGTGTATATACCTTTATGTAACACAGTTAAAGGATGAATGCTGGGCATGTTTGTTCTGTACATACTGAGTTTCATAATCACTTTCTGACACACACACACACACACACACACACACACACACACACACACACACACACACACACACACACACACACACATGGTCAAGTACTTATCCCTATTATTCCTATTTATCTGCACCCATTCAAACACACTTATTTATTCATAGTTACTCTCCCATTCAAACCAACACACTCATTCACTTGCTTCAATTTAATCACACTCTCGCTTGCTTGATTTCTTCATGCACTCATTCACAAAACGAACGCTTAATTCACTCGCTCATGCACTCGTTTACTCTTGGTTCCGTTCCACACAGCACCACTATACCAAGTCACTCATTCACAGAGACTTCTACATTTATTCCTTTATACACTCCTTCACTCCATCATGGACTCAATCACTGACACACACTTGTTTACATCATCATATCATTTCCACTTATTCATCATTCACAATGATACTCATGCAATCATTCATTCCTTTATACACTCCTTCACTCCATCATGGACTTATTCACTGACCAGTACTTCCACTGGACCGTCATAGACCCTTTTACTGACACTCACTCGTTTATATAATCATATCAGCATTTCCACTCATTCATCATGTCACACTTATTCACTCGCTCATCTCATCACAAACTCATTCATTTCTGTAATCACTCCTACGCAAACTCATTCACTCATTCACTCTTGCAATCATTTTTATCTTAGGGCAAAGCACTCACACACACACACTCACACACACACACACACACACACACACACACACACACACACACACACACACACACACACACACAAACATACACATATACACACGCATACTAAGACATATGCAGGGGCAGAGCTGAATAATTCACGTGTGCGGCAGCGTGTGCTTTAATCCTGACCGACACTAAAAGTCTGAACGGATTTAGCATCATGAAATTTTCAGAGGTGAGAGGGAAAGAGAGAGTTCTTTCAGTTATTTCATTTCAGCTGTGTGAACACAGAACACACAAGTCTTCCTCACACACCGTCACACACTCACACGCTGTTCAGACTCACACCTCTGTCTCTGAGCTGAAGATAGACGAGACCTGGAGCCCTGAGGTGACTCCGACGCATCAGTGTAACACATCAAGGCTTGTTCAGAGAGAGAGAGAGAGAGAGAGAGAGAGAGAGAGAGAGAGAGAGAGAGAAAGAGAGAGAGGGAAAGAAAGAGAGAGAGGGAAGGGGCTGAGAAGAAGACAAGACATAATATATGTGGCAGCCTGAGAAAACACTTTGCCTGTGGGTATTTAGACATCTTTCTACTCTATGGTTTTGCAAAAGTATGTGTCCCATCCCCTTTAAAATTCTCCTAATGTTCTAATTTTCCAACCTGGAACTGAATCAACATAATTGAAATGGTATGTCATGAATCCACACACCAGTGTTTCCACTCATCCCTTCATACACTCCTTCATCTATCATAGATCCATTCACTGACACTCACTCATTTATATAACTGTGTCAGCATTTTCACTCATTCATCATTCACAAAGTGAACACTCAAGCAATTATTCATCCCTTTATACACTCCTTCACTCCGCCACAAACCCATTCACTGACCAGCGTTCCCATAAGTGGCATCAACTAGAAGGAACTCAGTATAGTTTGCAAAAGTGTCTACAAGTGCGAGGTGGTATCAGAATGTTTTGAGACTAACGGTGCTAACTGGTGCTATTCTCACCACGTTAGCACATCGTTACCACATCTATGATTTCATCATCAAAGAGCAAACGTGAAATTCTGCGTGAAATGGGCAAACTGCTACAGAGATGTTTGACATGACATACGTTTGACTGCAAAAGTTCGGGAAGACCTTCAACGTGCTCAACACCGGAAATGCATGATGATTGTTGGAAAAGAATCCACGTGATCTCAATTCCGCACCCATCCTACTCGCCAGATTTGGTGCCTGCGGAATTAACCTCTTCCCGAAGATGAAGATGCAGCTAAACGTTTTGACACCACTGCAGAGATCCAGTGTGAATTGCAGACGTTTGACACACTTTGAAAAGTAGACTTCCAGCATTTATTCCAGAAGTGGCAGGAATGCTGTGAGCACTGTATTGCAGTGCAAGGGGACTATTTTAAAGGTGAAAGTGTGAAATTCTAGATAAATAAAGTACTTTCTTGTAAACAGAGCTAGATTCAAACTTTGATACCCCCTCGTAAATACACAAACCTAAAGTTAGAGTGCTGCCCCTCTGTATTCTTCATGGAGACAGAGGATGACTACAAAATAGTTCTGTAAAATGTGGAAGGATATCAAACAGGGTTTTTTACTAAAACCATTATTATTTTTAAGAGGGTTTTGGGCAAGACACAAACAAATAACAGTGGGGAATATCATGAGTGCAAAATATTGTGCTACCACCACCATGCTTCTGTCTTTTCCTGAGCTGAAATTGGTTTTTTTTTTTGCTGTTTTTAATTAACTGCAAGAAAAAAAATGGAAGCATTTACAATACTAGCAGTTTGAGCCAAGCTTGACATTTACAGGTGAAAAATCACACAAAAACCAGCCCAGTGTTGAACATCTGTGTTTAAAAAATGCTGAAATAGCTCATTTGTTGCGCTAGTTTGGATTCCAATATAATCTTTGCAGGAAAAAAAAAAATTACATCAAATATTATGACAATTTGGTGAAATATATTTATGGTTTCGCAGAGCAAATATGTCAAAGTATCTACATGCAGAGATTCAGAGAACGCTACTTGGCAGAAACCATATACAGTGACATCCAGGTGGTTTTTCCAGACTGCAACACAAATATCATGAATTAAATGAAAAACTAACCTTCACACAGTAACTGGGCTCTTCTTTCTGAATTCTCAAATCCAATTGGTCAGGAGGTGTGGATTTAGTTTCCATAACTGCTGCTCAGCTGTTCATTTCCATAGTAAGAACATATAGGGAATTTTGTGTTCTTTATCTTTTTACTGTGTTTTGAGCCTAATTGCAATTAGATGCCCTGCCTCAAGGAATTCAATTCAACACCTGAGCAGACTCATGATGGATTCAGCCCAGAGGGAGATCACGTTCTAGACTTATGCAGAAAATAACAGCTACAATGCAGACATGAACATAAACAGCCATGTCACTCAAAGTAAGCACTCACATGCATGATGGAATGCTCAACTAACACATTTCATACACTATATGGAAAAAGTAGGACTCTTCTCCAGCCATATGAGGTTCTTCTCCAAACTTTTGCCACAATGATGGAGGCACACAATTGTATAGGACATTTTTGGATGCAGCAGCATGGGTTGATGTTAAATGGCCTACTATAGAGTTTTGATCTCAACCTTATTGAACACCTTTGGGATCAATGGAGATGCTGACTACACCCCAGGTCTCCACACTTCACCTACATCAGTATCTGATTTTACTAACACCCTTGTGGCTGAATGAGCACAAATCTCCACAAGCACACTCCAAAATCTTTTGGAACCTCTTCCCAGATGAGTGGACGTTATTATAACAGCAAATGGGGACTAAATGTGAGATGGGACATACAGATCAAATGGTCAGGTTTCCACAAACTTTTGTCCATATAGCGTATTTGAATTCCAAGTCTTATATTTTCTCCAAATCTGCCAGTGGACAAAGTTACAGGTGAGTGCAAACGTTTGTCCCTCCCTCCCTTGATGCGAATAAGAAGACATTAAAGCAAACATTTTACTTGATGATGTGGTTCCAGAATGCAATCTACAGCAACTGATTCTTATTCTCAAAAGTATGCATCCGCAGGGTGATGTGCTGTAAATCATTTATACATGTTTGTCCCCTTAAAGCCTTTGCTTTGACTCGCATTAAATCCTGAAACTTCTCCGAACAGTTTCAGTGTGGAGTTAAAAAATTTGGGGCAGTTATGTGTTCAGGGGTGCATAAGGTAATGTTTTGATACACCAAGAATCTAAGAATGTCCATTATGTTTTTAGAGAAACTGTTTTTAATGCTTGTAGGCACTGTACCAACCTTAATTCATCAACAGCCTAAAGATCCATGAAGTTATTGAGCAACTCAAGAACTTTAAGAATGGGATTTGGACTGTAATTAATATTAAAAGTGAGCTACAATGGCTCAGAACCACAGGTTGCATTAAATCGCCTATCAATGCACACCTCAACAATGATGGAATTGTAATGGATAGGCTTTTAGAGTTGAGGAGGATATAAGGATAAGTTCCCTTTTGAGTCTGGTTCCTCTTAAGGATTCTTTCTCATGCCATCTCAGGGAGTTTTTTTCTTACCTCTGTCGCTACTGGCTCGCTTATTAGGGATAAACCTATACGGAACAAATTTATAGGCACTAATCTTATACATGCTTTTATAACCACTTTATTCCTGTAAAGCTGCTTCGAGACAATGTCCTTTGTTAAAAATGCTCTAGAAAAAAAAAGAAATTCATTATTTTTGCATTCGATTGTTTTAGACATCGGTTAACATTTTATTAAACATTTTCAACAAACCAGTAAACCAAGCTTTATTTCTTTATAAAGCCTTGCAGCCTCCCCTCTTCCTCCCACTCTACTTCCTCCACTTCTCTCTCTGAGCAGCTTTTATGTATGCTTGATGGCCCACTGCCACTTACATCCAGTTTTATGGTCCGACTTTTACACACCTTCCTTTGCATTGTCTGACCCCCATAAAAGCCATCAGTCGTTGTCTTTCCCCCCTCACTCACACACACACTCACATGAGTACACACAGGGTAATTTTCACACACAAGTACACTTTACGGAGATAAGTAGCCTTCTCAGGACAGGACGTCTTATCAGCCCTTGACAGGGCTCCGGCTAAGCCATTCTCCATCTGAAGCGCTCGAGGACTCGGCGGCTTTGGCGATCATAATTACAATTAATCAGCCGTTTCTCAGCAAGTGCATAGAGAGCTTTGCTAAAAAGATCATCGACGAAGCCAAGGCCAATAAAAACACTCACATTACTTCAGTACTGTAGCTCTGGTCTTTTTCAAGTCCAAAACCTCACTGCTAGTGCAGAGATTCAATTTCAGTTGAATTCAGAATTATTTGTATAGCGCTTTTAACAATGGACTTTGTCCTAAAAAAGCTTTACAGAATGAAGTAGATTGTGGCTATACAATTTTTGCGCCATAAATAAGTCCCTATACGTTTATCCCTAATGAGTGAGCCAGTGGCAAGAAAAAACTGCCTGAGATGATATAAGAAAGAAAACATCAGAAGAACCATAATCAAAAGGGAAACCATCCTCATCTGGGTGGCACCAAATGTCCATTCCTTACAGTTCCATCATTATTGTGGTTATCTGATGGACACTTAACCGCAGAATTGTTCATTGTGGCTTCCTCAATATCTCTTTGACAAGAGATATTAGCCCATCAAATTTCAAAACTTCTATAGTGTCCCTCAAATGGAAATACATGTCAATTAAATCTTACACTCATTATGCTGCAGTTGTGTTGAATTCTCAATTCTAATTGGTTAAAATGTATTAGACAATAGTAAATATATGCATTTGGCAGATTTCCTTACCTAGAACGATTTAAATTTATCTCATTCATATATCTGAGAAGCGATGGAGTTAGGGGCCTTGCTCAGGGGCCCAGGAATGGCAGCTTGTTGTGGCTGCTATACATTTTCCATACAGTATATTTTAATAAGATTGAAAATCCTTTAATTTTACAGCATCTATACTTATATAACCTAATATTTATGTTTCATTTTACATTTTTTATATTTGATTTTACTTTAATTGTACTGTGAGCATCTGCAACATAACAATTTTAATAAAGATCAATAAAGTATTCTGATTCTGAAATATCAAGCATGATTTTTAAAGCAAGAACAACATCATCGTAAATGTTATTAGCAATGACAAACAAATCAATATTTTAGATATTATCAAATTAGTTTGTTCATAAAACATAATTTTGCCATTGAAAGATTTAAGTAAAAATTTAAGTGAAAATTAAAGTGAAAAAAGGAAAAGGATGGTCAGTGGTTAAATCCCAGTTTAACCAAGCTGTCACTGCTGGGCCCTTGAGCAAGGCCCCTAAGTTTTACCTGTTTAGTTGTTTAAATGGGATAATCGTATGTAATTCTGGATAAGGAGGTCTGACAAAATGCTGAAAAAGATTTATACTCTCCTGTTTGTTCACACTGTACATCCAGTCCTATTGCTAAATCCTGGTTTGCGAATATCAGCCTTATATAATAGTGTGTATTTATTTGCTTTCCTTAGAATTGACGGTATATTTGTGATAATCACCGTGTCAGTAGCCAGCATGTCATTCAGTCATTATATCAGCAACGGTAAGCCCCGGATAGTTAAAAGCTTTGACACATTTGTCAGCTTGGCTCAAGAAATACAGAACGTTGACTGAAGGTAAGCAAATAGTACAAGAACGCTGACTCTGAAGAAATTGTTGTGTTTAGACGCCTTCAAGCACTCCCCCATTATGTGTGTGTGTGTGTGTGTGTGTGTGTGTGTGTGTGTGTGTGTGTGTGTGTGTGTGTGTGTGTGTGTGCGTGCGTGTGTGAGTTAGCACTTGTGTAAGCCTAGCTGTCAAGAGCACACAATTATGCCAGTACAAACAAACACACAAGCTCACATTTGTTTTGAAATCCTTCCACTGACACAGTAATTAATACAAACACACACACACACACACACACACACACACACACACACACACATACACACACACACACACACACACACACACACACAGGACTAGTTAATTAAAAATCTAACTATTTCTAAACGGTTACTCTTAAAAGAAATCCTCATCTATTAATCCTTATCTATTAGGAATCATTTAATGTTAAAATACTGTGTGATCTTATACATTAATTCATATCTAGTTATATATGAAAAAAAAATCCAATTGGATATTGTGCAGTTTCACCTCTTTCTTTCTTTCTCTCTCTCTCTCTCTCTCTCTCTCTCTCTCTCTCTCTCTCTCTCTCTCTCACTCTCTTACACACACACACACACACACACACACACACACACACACACACACACACACACACACACACAATGCACACCTCATTTCATGTTAAAATAGTTGAAATTGTGTGTGATTATAGACATTAATTCATACCTGATTTAAATCATCTGATATTCAAATCCTTGTGGGGACCTTCGGTTTAACACACAAACGCACACACACCTCATTTCATGTGAAAATAGTAAAAATAATTATAGACATTCATATCTGGGCTTTAATGATTAAAATCAACATTTAAAGTGGACATTGTGCAATTTCACCTCTCTCTCTCTCTCTGTCTCTCTCACACACACACACACACACACACAAACACACACACACACACACACACACACACACACACACACGATCATGCGCACATTATTTTAAATACATTATGTTGGATTTGAAGCAAAAAATAAAAAAAAACAGCCCAAACTCTGTCAGTATGTTGAGTTACTTCAGTTACAGCCTGTTTAATAACTCACACTCTCCTCTACACAGCATTGATTTTATCCTCCATCCTGCTCACCATTAAACACTCGACTCTCCTCTGGTTTAATGGGACACAAAAAGAGAAATGAAGCGGCGAAAAAAAAGCGGGAGGAAATGGCTTTCAGCTGCATTTCATTTTATTGTTTTAACATTTTATACTCAAACCATTGAGGTTTCGGTGTTAAGCGAGAGGTTCAGTAGGTCTCCATATTCATCTGAGTGGAACAGCAGCAGAATTTAATATTACATTTTATATCAGAATAAAACTGTCTTGCTAGTTATTTTGGCTGTTAATGATTTAAAAAAATAAATAAATACCTGACCAAGATTGGTATGGGCTTTTTTGAACATCCGATTCCACTTTGATTTCCATTTGTTGTTGAAGAAGAGGTTTTCTTCTGGAAAGAGGTTCCACTCGGTTTTAGTGTGTGTTTGTGGAGAGATGTGTTCATGTCAAGGACTGATATAGGTGAGGTGAAAAAGCCTGGAGTGCAGTCAGTGTTCACATTCACCCTAAAGGTGTTTAATAGAGTTGAGGGCCAGAACTCTATAGTAGGAGATCTTTCACTTCAAACCATGTATAGCATATCTTCATGGAGCTGCCTTTGTGAAAAAGGGTATTGTCATGCTGGAACAGGTTTGGATCATTTTGTTCAGTCAAGTCAAGAAGCTATTATTGTTATTTCAACCATATATAGCTGATGCAGAACACAGCGAAATGAGACAACGTTCCTCTAGAAACCTGGTGCTACATAAAACAACATAAAGCTACATAACAGAAAACGGGAAAAAGGGAAAAAACGGAAAAATGTAATGCCACAGCATCCGAAGACGTCCTGTACAATTGCGCCTCTCCAACTCTGTGGTAACAGTTTGGAGAAGAACCACATATGGTTAGAAAAGGCAGGTGTCCCAGTTCTTTTGTCCATATCGGGTATATTGTCTATTCCAAGGGTCTAGTTTTGCATTTTTTTATCCTTCTCAGAAAACTATTTCGACTGAAATCTAACCATATTTTGTTGTGTTTCAGAACAGTGAGAAAAGAAGTATGTTTGTGCAGATCACATGACGACCACGAGAGAGACTATTGACAGGTGAAGGTGACTTTAAAGACACTCTGAGAGAAAAAAAAAACACTTGGATCTGATCTGCAGGTTTAGAGCAAAATGAGAAAAGAAAGCTGTGATATTGATGGGATGTTCTCCACATGATAATCATCACCACACACCACAGAAGTACCACACACTCTCACACGCACACACACACACACACACACACACACACACACACACACACACACACACACACACACACACCACACACACACAATTATTAGTGCTGGACCAGCACAGGGCAGTCTCAGTAGACATTGGACACATTAGCATGCTATTAGAGGAATCGGAGAGCAGCGCCTCAGGCACTAGCAAGTCTATGAATAAATTTGATGCACTAACATGTTAAACTTTCACACTGTCAAGGCAGGAAGTCAATTTATGTGAAAGTGGACAGGTTTGTGCAGACAGGACAAGGTGCAGATTTACACTACACTTTCAAATACACTTTCATGGAAATATCAGAAAGTCAATTTTTTTTATAAATCACTTCAGAAAGCTACAATTGCTTTAAAACATATTATACTGGGATGCAGTAAAGCTCTACTTTAACAGCTTGTAATGTATATATATATGTATATATATATATATATATATATATATATATATATATATATATATATATATATATATATATATATATATATATATACATTACGAACAATGCATTCATCACCGAATTATAGCCTGTAATTTAGAGTTATGTTTTTTAATTTATTCAAAACACCACAGTCTATTAAATATTTGTTTTAATCAACAGTTTATGGCACACTAGCTGATTATTTTTTTCCAGGTAGTACATAAGTTGTGTTGCTTTATTCAAATTCATCTGACAAACAAATACCAGGCTTCCGTAATAGTCATCGCAACCGATTGTATTCATAAAATTTGATTTGTTTGTTGCCTATTTTGCTACATTTTCATCCAGAAAATGTTCCTGCCCTGGGAATTTACATTAGTCTTTATATACATGCACTATATGGACAAAAGCATTTGGATACCATAGTTTTAAAGTCATATATGAGTCTTTTCCAAATTGCTATGTTTCATTTAAAGGTGAAGTTAAGAGAGGGCCAGACCTGTTTCTGCAGGAAAAATCCAGTTCCATGAAGATATTCTTTACATAGGTTGGATTGGAAAATCTTGAGTGGCCTGGTATAAAGCTCTGACCTGAACCCTACTGAACACCTTTGTGATGAATGTTACCACTGACTGCACCTCAGGCCTCCTCACCTCACCTACATCAGGACCTGACTTTACTAAGACCCTTGTGTCTGAATGATATATATATATATATATATATATATATATATATATATATATATATATATATATATATATATATATATATATATATATACACACATACATATATACAGTATAATAATGAGCCTGTGGAATTATGGGAAGTAATTCTGGGTATAATCCTGACAGAGACATTAAAGTAAATGGATACACACTGTATATGCTGTGTTCATCTACAAGCACTTTATACTTGGATTGGACAACTATATCACATCACACATTGTAGCAACCTACCAAAAGGAAAAATAAATTGATCAATGAGGATTTCATGATAACTGCAACAGTAAAGAAGCTGTGCTTTGGATATATACGTTTTACTCATTGTTATAAAACATGGTTCATTCCCATAAAGAGAACATTTGCATCTCATAAATAATACGTCAAATATAACAGCTTCAGTATTTGGCCCACAGGAACTCTAAACTCGACACTTGTGCTATAAAGCAGTTCTTGATAGCGGAGAGTGTTTACAGAAATTGCCAATAGTAATGAAAGGGTATCGTCCTCAAGACAGAATGTGACTCATAGAATTCTTCATCTCACCTTCTCTTCCCATCGCTCAAGATGGAATGATGGTGTAACTGCTGATAACAACTGAAACGTTATTACTGCGAGAGCTATTGAGAGATCTCCAGAAATGAAGTTTGTGAAAGTTATAAGCAAGAAGGTTTTGTCTTCCCACACACACACACACACACACACACACACACACACACAGGGTGAAATAATGTGCTTGATAAACCAGTTTCTATTAATACCACACAGCCTCAATTAGACTTGAATTATTTTTGTGTTAAAATTTATATAAGCCAAACCAAGCTAAAAAAAAATTCCTATTGAAATTTCTTCGTACTCCTGTGTGTGTGGTGTGTGTGTGTGTGTGTGTGTGTGTGTGTGTGTGTGTGTGTGTGTGTGTGTGTGTGTGTGTGCCAATAACCTGAAATGTTCTTTTGGTGTCTTTGCTCTACACAAAATGTCAAGCACACACACAGCCGCAAGCATGAACTAGGGTAAAGGTTGAAAGAAGACATGAAGGGTTTTGTACTCTTATACAGTATATCTCAGGGAACTCCAAGGTGGCACACACACACACACACACACACACACACACACACACACACACACACATATATTCACACACTTGCATAGTATGAAACATTTTGAACAGTATAAAATATACATGACAAAATCGTAAAACTGGAAGTGGAAACTAAGCTAATATGCAGTTCAGCAGTTTGCATCCTATGACCTTTAGCTGTCATAGCCTCATACAAATGCTGAATCGTCGCAAAGTTTATATTTGAATCTCTTTGTGGTTCGGTGGTTTTCCCCTCTTTCTGTCTGCATTCAGCCTGACGTTTCAGTCAGGTACATAAAGTTCGCTGTGTTCGCTCAGCTCATCAAAACTGTGTTGTTTTACACCATCAGAAGCTGTGGAGAGAATCTCAGTCCATTTGCGCAAAAATGTCTGCCGTGTCCTTTTTCACCATTTAAGTTTCCCGTTCTCGTGTTTCAGTTCTACTCAGAATGTAAATTCGAAAAAAAAAAAAAAAAAGAAATTTTTTTCCTGCAAACAAACCACAGATGAGCATCTTGATGTAAACCAAACAATACAATACATTAAAGATGCACATGAAGCAGCTAAAGATATGAATCCAGTGAGATCCGATTTCCATTCGTTTCAACACAATGCAATAAAACATTTACAATGCAATTTAGTTTAATATGGTACAGTCAGTTCACTTTTATGATTTTCTGTCTGTCTGAAGCAAAGAAATAAATGCACTAAATGTTCTCTGACTTCTAACGCATGGCCCTTTCGCAAACACGCCTTTTGAGTGCAAAAATAACTAAATAAATCAATAAATAAAACCTGACGTTCTTCTCCTGTTCTGTTCTCCTCTTCTGCAGGAAGATGCAGCTCTACCTCTGCCATGGTAATCTGTATTCTATGTCAGTTGTCCCCAAACTTTTTTGCACCATGTACCGGATTAATGTCGGACAATATTTTCACGGACCGGCCTTTAAGGTGTGACGGAAAGATACAACAAAATAAAATTATACGACCGACATAAAAACTGGTCTTTTCTAAATATAATAATAAACGTGAATCCACTGTGTTGTTTTTTGTTTATTTTGCTCGCTTGGGGGTTCGAATTTAGCGGTAATGTATTATGTGTTAGCGGTCGGAGCCCCTTTAAGAAGGTAGCGGATGGAGGTAAGACATGTGACCGAGGCATCATGAAATGCATCAAGAGTGAGTCATAGACAGATGTGGTGGAGAGAATCCGGTAATTTTCCAAAATAAAACTGTTCAGAATCGGATAATAAATAAAACGGAAAAATGTAAGTATTGTATTCTTTCTGTGTGGCCTGGTACCATTTGACCCACGGACCAATACCGGTCCGTGGCCCGGGGATTGGGGACCACTGATCTATGTGACTCTCAGGAGACGCCTCGGTCTCCGTAGTGTTGCAATACGTCATGTTCACGTAGCAACAGTGAAGAGAAATCTACATATAAAAGATTTGTACAAAATTTTTAAATAATAAAAGTATAGCGCTAATACTAATAATTATGTATAAATAAATCCGTTTTTTTTTACCGATGGAAATATGTTAAAAAAACGATGCCTCGTGATACAAATGTCAGCTTGCATCTGATGCACACTTTTGTAAATCGATTAATCGAATTGTTAACGTTTATGCCGATGCACCGATGCGAAATGGTGAATCTTACCATCCCTACAACATACACATCACACTCGGTCATATCACAGCCTAAATATGATGAACCCTTTATTAGACAAAGGCCGATCCTAAAACCCATTTACGCTGGCCACTTTTCCATTAGACACAAAATTAGACTCATCCATCCATCTTTGTTGAAGGAGACGTCCTGTGGGGAAAGTGGGCAATTGCTTCTCTTACTTTCTCTCTCTTTGTCCCACACACACACACACACACACACACACACACACACACACACACACACACACAGCCACAGATCCACTGCATTATTGATGGCTGTCGGTCAAAGCGTCTGACCGCACTCATCTCTACAGCGTGGGCTGACGGTAATCAAAACACACACGTGTCCTTGTAGCTCTTCTTTGCTTTCGCTGTCTGCACCAGCAGTGACCCATTTTGCAAGCTTTCACACAGACAAAAGGCATAAGTGTCAACATACACATTTTTGCACCTATAAGGCAACTTAATCCCTCAAGCTCAAAGCAGCTTTGCACAAACACACACACACACACACACACACACACACACAGCACAGCTGAGGACTGCAGGTGTACTAATATCACCTATAAAGGTCATGTCCTATCCTGCCTTTTCAAACAACACACCTTCATGTGCATGTAAGCCTTTCCTCTTTATCCTATGACACCTCTTCTCTTCTTTTGTTCCTGTTTTTCCACCTGCCTGGCATGGTTTCTCTCTTCACGTCTCCTTCTCAGGGTGCGCTTCGAGCAATCTGCCACCATGTCGAAGAAAGCTGCATGACCCGGCACGCTATTTCTTGAAAGAGTAACATACGCACATCTAACCTGTGGCCATCACAATCGCTCTCACTCAGGAATGTGAACATTTACACTGTTTGCTCTTCTTTGCTACACAGCGAATACATGCAGAGTGACACAACCAGGGAATAATTGTGTAAGTGTATAATGATTAGCTGTATTAGCGTTAATCTCACTGAGAAGTTTTTTTGAGTCTACACAAGACCAAAGTGACTTTATTTTTTATTTTTTTCAAAGAAAGAAGCCTCGGCTAGCATATAGACTCGGATGAACCAAAAATGAAGTAATTACAGGATGTCGGAACGTGGGTCAAAGATTAGAGGCGGTGTTCATAAAATCCCTTAACTCTGACTTAATCAGACTTTATCTAATGTAAACTACCGGCACTAGGCCTCATGGGCATTCACTAATCTGCAGGGATAATGTAGACCTCTACAGGATGTAGCAACCCTGACTAGCCTGCATTAGCATGCAAAAACGGAGAATACACATCGCTGACATATAGTATTTCTTCTTTCTGGTGTTGCACTGCTACTGAATTAAATGATATAGGGTTCTGGGATGGTTCTTTGTATATCAAACTACTTTTTCCTATAGCTAGGTGTAACTAGGTACCATTAACAATTTTCTAAGACGATTCATTTCATTCACTTTAAGCTATTGGGTTTCATTGGGAAATCTCCTTTAGTTTTAAAATCAAACGTGTAAAATGGTCCGGATAGATTTTCAGTTTCAAGGTCTTCTGTTTTAGTCAATTGGGGAATATAGACAACTGTGTGTATATGCGTTTGGTTGTGCAGACAATGTGAGGACCATCAAGATCCAGTCATTATATTGAAACAAACTAAAATAACCAGCCACTGTAACTGGGTGACCATCCATGTCATAAGTAGAAAAAATAAGTGAAAGGGGACAAGCAGTTGAAGAATTTAATTGGAGCCCTACCATGCCAATAAATCTAAAATGAAAAACCTTTATGAAGCAATTTGATTACATAACTATGAAAGTACTAAGAGGCCATGCATTATAATACAGTAATCCCTGTTTATCGCGGTGTTTACATTCCAAAACCGCCACAGAAAAAAACGTGATAAACGGACGCCACCCAAAAATGCTATTTTATGTATACAGTACTGTACTGTATTAACATTTTACTTTATTTCATAATTGATAATTGTATTTTTATTAATAAATGTCATTATTTCAACATAAAACTCTATAAAAACACTTCACTATAAGTTTTTTGGTCTATCGTGCCATCCGCGAGAGAGCGGGAAAATTAGCCAAACTAATTAGTTACGTTGCAAATACAATTCTGTGATAAACCCGGAGGCCCCAGATTCGAACCGCTTTAAAGCGGGGGGATTACAGTATTTTTTCTTTCTTGTTTTTTCATTATCAAGACTTAATTTTTGTTATGTGAAGATCATGAGAAAATTGTTTAGTTATGATCAATGTTTAATTTTTCTGTGTATTCAGCATAAGAACATGTTCTAGAGGCAGCGTCATCGCAGCATCATGGACGATGTCGAGATCACAAGAAACTTGAGTCGTGATCATGAGAGAACAGCTTTTGTTATGGCGAGAAAATTACGTAGTGATCACGAGAGAGCAAAAAAGAATTTGGAGCAAAAAAGAATTTATATTGCTTTTTTTGCAATATAAAAAAATATATTATTTCACCAAGCAATCATATAAATAAAAGTACAAACATTTCTCTATTTATCCCAGATGGAAATTCACGAATTTGAAGTGATTTATCTATCTAACATTAAAACCATTTATTCTGAATATCTTTTCCTGTTTAACATTGGCTAGTAAGATTGGCGAACCTTGTTGTAGCTATACAGTTGTAATTTACACTACTTTTTTCAAAACACTGTTCCAAACAATTTGCTGACAGATCTGGGAACACCATGCGATTTCTCACAACCCCTTTCTTTGTAAGCACATTTGTGTTTTGTACTGAACACAACTTCATGGTTTGGCACCCCATTCAATATGGCTTGGGGTGAAAATCCAAAATTAAAAAAACTGGATAGTCATTTAGTTACACCAGGAGCTTGGCATCCCTCCTCAAATTGTGTACGTCAACATTTAGACAACTTCCAGCCTTAGAAAACTGAACAACGATGGTATTGAGGCATTCATCTGGACTATAGACAGGGACCACCTACCACTCTTTTTTAATGGAAAGAAAGCCCCATGTTGCTGTGCATTAACGAGCTTGAAAGGGCGCCCGTACTCTAAATTATTGATCGCTTCTTCTGGCCCGTCAGGCATGGTTTCTTCAATTGTGCCTGAAATGTTTGGATCTTCTTCATTACTTGGCCGTTTAAAGCTTATCAGATCAAACATGGAGCACAGCAGGCAGCACAAATTGTTCTACCGAGCAGGAGAATGCTGGCATGCATGGGAGCTTTGCGTGTAAGGAAAGCCAGGTGTCTGATTCATCAAAATTACCCCAAACAACAACTCCAGAGCAGTGGTAATGACAGCAAACCACAAAAGCTGCAATTACCAAATACCATTCTGTACCCAATGCGCACTCGTACCCATCAGACTCATTTCCCGGATTCAAGCAAAAGGTGTCAACCAGTACCAGTTAACAGCTTCATGAGCTTCAACAATAAACACCACGCAAACTCATCAGCAAGTTTGGATGAAGGCCAGATGTGTTTAAAGCTGCAAGGTAGGTTTCAGAGACCACATCCTTTGGCAGCACTGTTGCTGTGTTTGTCAGCAAAGCCACTTGTGGTGTGAAATTATCCAGCTCCAGACATGCTAGTGTTGATAGTAATCTTGATGAAAGGCAAACAATTGTGGCTTGGGCTGGGGAGCCCTGGGGAGACGGGAGGTTGCAACTTGTCTTGCGAGGATTCATGTAAGGGCCAAATAGACCTTCTTAAGTACAAGATTTTGGACCTTCCTGGTATTTTCTGATTAAAAAGGTGAGAAGAAATTTGTTTTCATGATCTGAGATGTTCCCTTTTGAGTGCACACTTCGCCAAAAGTGGAAAGAAGGTGTGATCAGAAAAACAGCCCTGGTTTATTAAAGGAAATCATAATTTGCTCTAATGAGCAAGCGCAGGGACAATGAGCATTAAAAGGATCTCTGTTGAGCCTCTTTGATTTCCCCAATTCTCCTTGTTTACAGTAGACCATATGTCCCCTGCCTGGTTGGAATTCTCCAGGGTGGTATGAACTCGCTCTGCCTTTCCTGATGGAGCAGAGAGTAACCAAGCTGTAATCTCTTCCCTGACTTCTTCCAACACAGTAACAGCGAGTCTGGGTAGCACCTCTCCCACAGGCACACCCCCCCCCAAGTCAGCTATGTTTTCAGCTTATGTCAGCTGCATCAAGTGTCAATGAGTACTGTGGGTGAAAAATAAAAAAATCTCCAGTTACCCTGTAAATAGACAAGCCCTGACATTTATTTGTATTTCGCAATAATGAACTTGCTTTGTGGACTTTGAACTATGTACATGCACCGCTGATTCCGGACACGAAGTTGCCTACTGGTAAAATCTGACTAGTTTTTATAAATTGAGAAAACAGACACAGATTACAGCATACGGTTTTTCTCAGTTGCTTTGGAGCGTTTCTCAGATCAGAAATAAAATTTTCAAAACTACTTGTTCAACCTTCACATCATAAAGTCACTTGTGCACACCATAAATGCATTTCTTGTAGCTTTGAACAAATTGCAAATCTTTGGTACATTCGTTTAATATATTGTGTATAAGTGTCTGCTGTTTTCTACATTATCAATTGTTTATGTTCATGTAGGTCAAAATATATCATACTGGAACCAAGGCGAGTGAACGGCATCAGACAACAAATGATCAACTAGTTGTCTAAAACAGGCCAAAGGTCAATCTCGTGAACTTTCATTTGGAGACAGAGCGAAACACAGAATTATAATTTAAAAGTTTATATCAACAAGCACTGAGGCCGTGCGCCGTCATACTGACAACATGACGAAACGTTGAGGTGGATAATGACAAAAGGACTTGTTATTCTGATGGCAATGAGATGTTTATTGACACAAATACTTATTAAATATGCTTGAGAGATGAAATAAGGATTTTGAGAAAAGTAAAGGCTTTTTTAAAGGCAATAAATCCATTGTGTTGTGCTGTTTGTACAACTTGTTTAGAGAAAGGCACTTACTGGTTTGCAAATAGTAAGAAGGATTCAAGAAATGCTCCAAAGCAACTAAAATAAACTGTAATATGGTATAGGTGAAATAATGCTTCTTGGCTGGAGTGAGTTCAGTTACTGTATATTACATTGCTTCATAAACAGAAGCACTTTGAAGCGAACAACTTGCTCACAGCATTAATCTTTTATGGTGTGTTAAGATTGCTTTCTAAGTGCGGCTCTGAGCTTATACTCACCAACATGAGTGAGGAAGCCAAACTTAATAAAAGATGCTGGGCTGAAAAATAGACTTGTAGGAATTCAGGGCAGTTAAGTGCCTACAAACTTTACCCACTGTGCCACAGTGCAAAATTGGCACACAGTTAATGACTTCCCATAACAAGCCATTTTAATTTCTTGACAAGAACATATTCAGTAAGTATATTTTTATTTCATGTAATGCCATTAAGGTGCCCAGAATTCTCAATGTCAAATCACGATCCAGTAAGTCAGAAAATGCTTTTGCCACTGCAAACCTAATTTTTACATTTTTAACTGCTTGATTGTTGAACAAAACATACACTGATGCAAGTGATACATGTGCTCATATTATAAATGTCAAAACACATCAGAACATTTCGTATTTGGGTATTTGTAGGCAATTGGCTAGACGAAAATCTTGCCAATTAATCCTGACAAGGCTGCAAGTAAGTAAGAGGCCACGCTCTTGGAAGCTTGCCAAGTGTGTGCTTCAAGCAATGTAGGAAAAAATTATAGCTGCATGTGTAAAAGCTATTTATGTTTATCTCATGAGGATCCGTGAAAGGTATCATGAATCTTGAAGGATATTTGCAAGCCAGGAATCTTTTTGCCTTTTCGCATACCACAACTAAGTTCTAGCAAATTGAAATTGATACAATCAAGAGTAGTATTAAGAAAACCACAAATGCTAGATATCAGGAAAACATTTCTATTTCTATTGACAGCAGTTGCCTGCTTTTGGGGCCAATGTGTGATCATGTTTAAAAAGAATGGATATACTGGTAGTTACGATGGTTTGGTTATGATAGCGATACGACAATATTGTAAAATGAAAAAAATATTTTCATGCAGGAGGCAAATGTAGCAGCATATATGCAGTACGATACGTTAAAGCGCCTTTCTATCACCAGTGGTCAATAGAGTTCAGTCGTCCCAGTTTTAGATATCTTCTTATTGTCAGCATTGCCATACATTGAAACTGACTGCACTGACCAATAGCTACTTGCTTCATACTGCTCTTGTTGTCCGGTTCCACCCTCCACTCACGAAGTGGCGCTCGTCCACCCACCTGCTGGCGCAAACATACATACTGTAAAGTTTACACATTACAATTTACACTGTAAATTGCTCGATTTTGATTAATTATTAAATCATTTGTAATCTTTATTTGTTATTTACAAATTCATAGAGAGTGCGATGCTTTTTATGACTGTCCAAATAGAAATAGAATAAACAAAAAATATATATCCAAAGTATGAAAGAATAAAAGTATGAATAAAGTGTAAGTTAAAAAAAGTTTATATATTATATACTTTATATACTTTATATTGCATAAAGTATTTCCTGCTATTTGTGGTTCTTTTCCAAACTGTTACCACAAATCTGGAGGCACTCATTTATACAGGACGTCTTTAGATGCGCTATAATAACATTTTGCATTCACTTGAACTTCCAAACCTGTTCCAGCATGGTGATGCCCCTGTGCACAAAGTGAGCTCCTTGAAGATCTGGTTTACATGCATTGGAGAGAAAGATCTTGTTAGGCCTGCTATAGAGCTCTGATCTCATCCCTACTGAACACCTTTGGGATAAATGTGAATGCTGACTGCACCCCAGAGCTCCTCACCTACATCAGTACCTGCCTTCCATAACACCCTTGTGGCTGATGAACACAAATATTCATAAACACAATCCAAAATCTAGTGGAACATCTTCCCAGTGTGAAGGGAATTAAGAGAGCAAATTGGGACTTAATGTGGAATGCATTGCTCATAAATCACATACCGTACTTATGACCAGGTGACCCAATACTTTTGACAATTAAGTGTGTATGTATATATATATATATATATATATATATATATATATATATATATATATATATATATATATATATATATATATATATATATATATATACAGTAAGGAAAATAAGTATTTGAACACCCTGCTATTTTGCAAGTTCTCCCTCTTAGAAATCATGGAGGGGTCTGAAATTGTCATCGTAGGTGCATGTCCACTGTGAGAGACATAATCTAAAAAAAAAAATCCAGAAATCACAATGTATGATTTTTTAACTATTTATTTGTATGATACAGCTGCAAATAAGTATTTGAACACCTGAGAAAGTCAATGTTAATATTTGGTACAGGAGCCTTTGTTTGCAATTACAGAGGTCAAATGTTTCCTGTAGTTTTTCACCAGGTTTGCACACACTGCAGGAGGGATTTTGGCCCACTCCTCCACACAGATCTTCTCTAGATCAGTCAGGTTTCTGGCCTGTCGCTGAGAAACACGGAGTTTGAGCTCCCTCCAAAGATTCTCTATTGGGTTTAGGTCTGGAGACTGGCTAAGCCACGCCAGAACCTTATATGCTTCTTACAGAGCCACTCCTTGGTTATCCAATGACAATTTCAGACCCCTCCATGATTTCTAAGTGGGAGAACTTGCAAAATAGCAGGGTGTTCAAATACTTATTTTCCCCACTGTATATATATATCACATCACATCACATACATCACATATATCACAACATTGTTGTCCATACTAGAACATAAAATCTCATAGAACCACTGTATACCATCCTGACCATCACACTCATACGGTATACTTGGTACACACATTCAGGAAGAAAAATACACATGGAAGTAAATGTTACAGTATGTGCCTACGGTGCAACATTGGACTGACCCAAATAGATTTGTGTGGAGCTACAGTGCATTCAGGAGATGCTGCGTCAACCCAGGTGCATATCAAGTATCCTGGGAGAGCACACGTCCCTAAAAAGAACAACCCGTACCCTGTTTGGGAGCGGCACTGCTGAGAGGAGCAGTAAATAAAGTCACCAGGTAGGTCGATCTCAAGTTGTGTTTAGACAGGGACCTTTTAGAATGTTGGTGGGCTGCAGGAGTACAGTAGCTGTATACAGACATCTCAGATGTATTAACCTAGTATACAGTATAACTACTGTATATACACAGCTAATAACTAGATGTCGTACTCTGTATGAATGTGTATGTGACTAATAAAATTTGGTATAATGATGATAAGGATTACATTGACATTTACATGTATTAGTGTAGTGGTTCCCCTGGCCACAGACCAGCACCGGTCCGTGGGTCAATTAGTACCGGGCTGCACAGAAAGAATACATACCACATTATTTCTGTTTTATTTATTATCTGATTCTAAACAATGTTTTATTTTGGAAAATAACCGGAGTCTCTCCACCACATCTGTCTATGACTCACTCTTGATGCATGCCATCATGCCTCGGTCGCATGTCTTACCTTCATCCACTACCTTCTTAAAGGGGCTGCCACGGCCGGTAACACACAATACATTACGGCTAAACTGAAACCCCCAAGCGACAACACAGTGGATTCACGTTTATTATTATATTTAGAAAATACCAGTTTTTATGGCAGTTGTATCATTTTATTTTGTTGTATTTATCCGCCACTCTTTAAAGGCCAGTCCGCGAAAATATTGTTTGACATTAAACCTGTCCGTGGCGCAAAAAAGGTTGAGGGACCGCTGTATTAGTGGGCACACCACATGTATTAGGACTAGTGGGGATCACCAGATCATTGCATCACATTTACTTTGGTGGTAAGATTAGCTGTGTTAGCTAGAAATGTAACATTACTCTGCAAATGTAACGTTTAACCAGCGCCGGCGCTAACTATAGGCAGAGCAGGCATTTGCCGAGGGTCTGGACGGCGGGGGGCTTCATAACTCTAACAAACCTATACACTAGTTCACCAATCAAGAGGCAGCGTAAGACAAGGCTCTTTATCTATTGGATATAAATAACTGTCACTCACCTGAAGTGGAACCAGTTAATATCTAATATCTAACATAATATTTAATGCGAGTTCCCACCATCTGAATGCATTTCGGTGGCACTGAAACTAATGCATCCCTTTAAGGTTGCTAAGCGAGAAGCTAAACAGGCACGCAAAGAAACCACAGCTTGTGATGCAGCTATGTGAGCTGTCAACATGTATTTTTGATTATAAAGTATTACTAAAATAAAAGGAGCCTTATTCTGCCTATTCGTCTCAGCGCTATTTAAAGATTGATTATTCTTTGCAGCCGGTTTATTGAGTTTAAAACAGCACGAGCACCGTAACAACTTTAAAGAAAAAGTATTCATAGTATAGTATAGTCAGTATAGTAAGTATAGTCAGTGTGTCTATGTGAGTTATTTATAATAGAATTATAATCTTAAACCTACTAACGTTAGCATTTTAAAGAAATTAGAATTTTTTTATAATAACTTTTTGTTTGATAAAGTGTAGCCTAGCTAATGGGCAAGGAAAAAGAAGTTCAGATGATTCAAAATACCTTTTATACTTTTCTCTTTGTTAGTGTTCATCGTAGATAAAGTTTAATTGATATACACATTTAACTAAATCTATAAAAGTACTGATAACAGGTTTTATTATAAATAAAAAGGTTAGAGATTAAATTAGTTTCAAGTGTTTCTTTATTTATTCTTAATAGTGAAAGGAAGGAGGCTAAGGGGCCTCCAAATGTCTAGAACCATCCCTGTGTTTACCTTTTCCTGAGTAGATCATTTGACTTAACAAAGTTAGAACAAGGACATGAGAATAAAAAATGCTCAACCTTGACTAGCTTTTGAAGTTTTTGGTTATTAATCTATACAGTCGAATGTACAATTGTGACTCGACATTGTTACTTTTGTTCAAACAAACAGTGTACACCACAGTACTACTGACAATTTCTTGTTAAAAATTGGTAGATGCTCCATGGAAGCTAATAGATACCTGTAAATGCATGTCACATATACTTTACAGCGCATTGAAATTCTTTCTCTGCATATCCCAGCATATTAGGAAGCTGGGGACATAGCACAGAGTCAGCCATGAAACAGTGTCTCTTTAGCAGAGAAGGGCCTTGCTCAAGGGCCCAAAAGTGGCAGCTGGGCAGTGCTGAAGCTTGAAACCACCGATTTTCCAATCATTTATCCAGAGCGTTAACTACTGAGCTACCACTAATGTGAATATGTAACATACTTACACCGATCAGGCATAACATTGATATTATAACATTATAACACTGATTATCTCTTCATCATGACACCTGTTAGTGGGTGGGATATATTTATTAGGCAGCAAGCAAACATTAAGTTGATGTGCTAGAAGGAAAAACGGGCAAGTGTAAGGATTTGAATGAGTTTGACGAGGGTCAAATTGTGACGTCTAGACGACTGGGTCAGAGCATCTCCAAAACCGCAGCTCTTGTGAGATGTTCCTGGTCTGTAGGTCAGTATTTATTAAAAGTGCTCCAAGGAAGGAACAGTGGTGAACCGGCGACAGGGTCCCGGGAAGCCGAGGCTCACTGATGCCTATTTGGTCCGATCTAACAGACGAGCTCCTGTAGCTCAAACTGCTGAAGAAGTTAATGCTGCTGATGCTCGACAGATCAAGACTGTTTTGGCAGCAAAAAGGGGACCAACACAATATCAGGCAGGTGGTCATAATGTTATGCCTGATAGATGTGTATAGTGTTTAAATAGTGAAGCTTTATGTCATTAAAATGTTTATAGAACATTTATAGAACAAAGCTCCAGTGTTAATGGTGTGTAAAAGGTAGTTTTTTGCCACAAGCGAGTCCTCAATATTTTCAGATACATCACAAGCTTCTGTTATTTTTCTGTGTAAATTAAATTTGAATAAAAGAATAGCTGAAGAAAGAAAAACTGTTTATAGCTGCTAATTTTCAACTGCCTTATGATAGATAGATAGATAGATAGATAGATAGATAGATAGATAGATAGATAGATAGATAGATAGATAGATAGATAGACAGACAGACAGACAGACAGACAGACAGACAGACAGACAGACAGACAGACAGACAGACAGACAGACAATTGCATTTGTACTTATGTCTAATAAGAGATGTGAAATACAATGAGCTGTGTCTTGGACATGTCCTAAAAGTATGTAACTGCTCACTTAAGATATTATTTATATAAAATCCCAGGATACAATAAGGCTGCATTTTATTTCCCCACATTTTTGCAATTTAAACACTAGAACAAAACCCAGCTGGGATGTAAATTTGTGAAAACCGAGAATAGTCAAGGGAGTGGTAGAATTCCTGATGTCCCCATACTATAGACATGACCCAAGGAATTGTCTGGAAGTAATCACAAGTATTGAGTGCATGCAGCGGAGTTAGGACAGGACAAGGCACATTTGGTAAAATATATATTTTATTTATTTCTTCATACAAAGAAATATGAATGTTCAGTATTTTATTGTCTAGAAATATCTGATCCATTTTGTTCATTCACGGTGTAAAATTATTTCAGATAGATACCACAAAATATTGATTTACATGTCTTTATGTTGTACATACAGACCGGCTAGCCTATTTATTATACGTGGGGTAAGACAAACATCACTTTCTGAATATAAGGTTGAATAAAACTCAACCATAAAACAGATCTGACCTTGAGCAGAGGTTTTCACAATTCTCCCGAGCAAATAAAAAAAAAACTGAGGGCTACT
This sequence comes from Silurus aristotelis, assembly GCF_946808225.1. Taxonomy (NCBI): domain Eukaryota; kingdom Metazoa; phylum Chordata; class Actinopteri; order Siluriformes; family Siluridae; genus Silurus; species Silurus aristotelis. Next base: position 6,011,937 of record NC_139585.1, on the reverse strand, counting down.
CAAGTAAATCTGTCAACTCGAGAGGAGATCTTGCAAATCATTTTTAGTACTGTTTGAGGTCTTTGTGGAAGAGATGTTTCTGCAAATAAAGAATTGTTGAGGTAGCAGAAACTTCCATTCTCAACCGCTGTACAAATGACCCACTATTCAGTCTGAATGCTGAAAGAAATTAACTTCTGTGTTCCCTTCATGGTGATGGACAGAGTTCGCGAGTTTGGTTTGTGTATTTGCAAAATAGAAGAAAATGGAAGGTGGTCTTTTAAAATTTGCGCAGTCTATTTCCTGGACGTTTCCGAAATCAGCATGTGGTAGACGATCGTGGTTACGTCCTCACAGCTGATTCATATTATAATCCCCCTCCTGAATAGAAGGATGTGGGCTTTAGCATGATACAGAACTAGTTAGAGGCACAAAATCATCAAAAGCTAAAATCAATGAGCTGTTCCTGATCTCATTGGCGTTCCACATCCATCCTTTGCTATATATATATATATATATATATATATATATATATATATATATATATATATATATATATATATATATATATATTTGCAAGTGTTTTCCTCAGTAATGGATTTTCACAATGTTTTAGTGATTCGAGGTTTCGCTACATTCACAACTCAACCCTGTTTCAATTTGTCCAAAAAAAATTTAATCAAAAACTACATTTCCGCTGCATATCTGCTGATAGAGAAAGGCTCATTTGCTCACTTCCACTTCGAAATCTTACATGGTTTGGACCTTGAAACTTAAGCAAACTCCTGCTACACTACATGCCTTTTGCATAATGTTTTGCATTTCAGAATTAGACACAACATAGGGAAGTTTTCCCCAAACGACTTTTCATTAAACTAAGGAGAAGCAGATAAATCAGGGCTGTGCTGAGGTCTTTCTCTCATCTCGGAGGTTATATGATATATAACAGATGGCGAGGCTAGACACTTTCTCCCTCTTGCATAAAAAGAATTCAAGTAGAAAGAGAAAAACGAGGTCTAAACAAGGCAACACAAACGACTTAAACAAACAAATCGAGGCGCTATAACCTGGTTTCGGACTCACGACCGAATTTGGCAACAGGAAATTGATTGAGATCATCCCTGATGAGATTCAGATGCTTAATTGGTCAGATCCACTTCATCATTGAGGAACCATAATATCTTCTGACTGCACTTTATATAACATCACACCGTCTGCATGATGACAGCACCTTTGGCACAGACCCAATCGCATTCCCCTCATTATACCAAGATGCAACGAGACCTGAGAGATCTAATCAGGTTCATGTGTTATGTAATTAGCATAATGACATGTTGCCTCTGTGTAGTCCAACACACAATTGCCCCATTGATAAAATGCCCATTCTAGTGTGCATTGCCTGGAAAAAAAAGAAATTCTGAGGGAAACTCTATGCATGAATCAAGGACACTGTGAGTAGTAATTAGGCCTATTGATGCAACCATTATTTGGGGAAAGGGGATGGTAGGAATGTTGGGAGGCAGGGGTGGAAATGTGAGCCAGATGCACTGAACAAATATGGTTAGGCAGCTTAGTGAATTAATTGCTTCAAAATTTAAAAATAAATTATTATAAAATAGATTTCTGTACATTTACACATATATATAGATAACAATTGTCACATTTGCCATCGCAAACACAAATATATTTTTTTTGTTCACTTTCAATCCCAACCAAAGTTGTGTCCAGTCATCTGGTAGAACTTCATATTAAAGGGCCGGTAGAAGTCCCGTAACCTCTGCACCACCTCAGGGTCAATGTTGGGGTGTGTTCGGCCTTTGGTTTTGCCCAGGCAGTGAGGCTTGCTGCTTCCTTCAGCCTTCTTCAGGCATGGAAAGCCCTTGGTCTGGTTGAAATAGAAGTGTTTGTCTGTGATGATCCTCTTTAGGCCCAGAAAATCCTGCACACGACCGAGCTCTCCGGCTGGGTCACTGATCAACCGCTCGCCGCTTACAAACAGGATCTGACGCATGGGGAAATACTGGAGCCAGTTGTCCAGGTGCTTGGCGTAGATGCCAATCTGGATGGCGCTCCATGAGGTGTCGATTAGGCCTGTAGTCCTGTTTTTAAAAGTCAGGCTCTCAAATGAGGGAATGTCTGGCTTTTTGGACAGTGTCTGTGTGTAGTCTGAGATGGCCCGGGTGACTGGATCCCTCACCACCACGATGAGTTTGGTGGAACGTGACATTGAGTGGATTCGAGCTGGAGCTTCACGAGTCACAAAGTAGCTAGGCGTCTTCTCCATGGTGATCTGACCCTCCAGGGTCTTGGGCATCAGGTCTCTGATGGCAGAAGAGAAAAATAATAGTCAATAATAGAAATTGTATTGCCTCATTGATAGTCACCATGCATAATCAAAGTTCTGCTTTGAAAGCAATTAGCATTGTTTGATCAAAGGTCCACTAATGAAATCTAATAAGATAATTGTTTTGCATTTCTTGGAACTACTGCCAAAAGTGTCTGGTGAAGATATGTCATTGATATAAATGTTCTGCAAATGTTGCAATGCCAATTAAAAAGAAATGTATTAATTGTGACTAAAGGATTTTTGAAGAAAGTCAGCACTTAACGAGGTCCATCTGCATACTCCAGCTTGTGGTCTCGTGTGGTCAGGGGGGTTTAAATCTAGCTCGAATTTTTTTTTGCACTATTAGCCACTTAAGACCATAAAACTCTTTTCAATAGTTCGCCAAGTTCTTCGAGCAACATTTCATAATCATTTACATTACAGATGAAAGCCGATCTGGTTTGTTTAAGCAACAAAATCCGTTGCTTGGAGTGGTGAAGCGGGAGAACAGGATATGTTACATGAGTACGTATAATCAAGGCGCATTTGAGAACAAGTTTTTTTGAGTGAAATGGCAACACAGACCGAATGCCAAGCAGAGTCAGGTTGCCAATTTAGGTCAAGTAGGGAAGAGTGGATCATACTGCAGAGATAAGCGTGAGCTCTGACAGATAGTTATGGGTGGAGGTGGATATGCCGTTTCACGCACTGTGTATCTCCGCATTGAGAGACTCGGTAATGCTGATGAATAAAATTAAATATGCATGCTCTACAGGAAAACAAAGTTTCAGTTTAATACATATAATCATGCAACAAGGAGGGGGGTTCCCCATTGGAAAAGCTGTTAGGCAGAATATTTTTGAACAATGAGTAACTGATATAGAAAATGCATTGTGAATACGATGTATTGAGGTCAATATTACCCACCAAGAACAATCAGTTAGTAGTTTTGTCTAAGTAGGTTTGGTAAGCAAAAAGTATCAAATTCTTTTTGAGTGTGTTTGGGATACGCAGTCCAAACCAGCATTAACACAACCAGAATGAGCCCCCCCCCCCCCCCCCCCCCCTTAGAGTACAGGAGCACACACTAGTAAGACTTATTTGGGTTTATTGTCTCAGCGTTCTCAGTGCCAGCTAAGTTACAGCCTCATTGTCAAAAAGGCCTATCAGTATCGAGAGTAATCTTGGTTTGAGTGTTTACACCCTGTAAAAGCAACATTACACACCATTACTAGAGGAACCACAAACAATACACAAGTGGTATTTGCCTTCTCCACTTCAGTAAATGGCAATACTGTTTATGTCTTGCAGCATTCGAATTGTAAAAAGCTGGCTATTTGGGCAAATTTTTTAAGAACAATTCTGACTAACCATAAAGGATATAGAAAAGTCTGGAGTTTTGAATGCTACCCTTTGGGATAAGAAGTTTGCTTAAATAGATTAGCAGTACTAGAGATCCTCAGTAAAAAAGAGATGGAAAAACAAATGCAATACAAATCACAAGGTGTCAATCCAGAAATGGAAAGCAGCCAAGGGCAGAGGGAGGTGAACTAATGATGCGAGGCATTTAATAGGAAGCTGTTGGCAGACTGGTGTATCGAGCCTCTTTAAAATAGTCAGCCACTGATCCAATTATGATAATGTCGGGGTGATTTCTGCTGCCTCACAAGAGAAGGATGGAAGAGAAGATAGGCTAATCAGCATTAATAGTCTGGGTAAATAGATGAGCCTAACACTTACTTATTCATCAACATCAAGTGAGGTAGTAACTTAATAATTAGGCAATGGACATGGATGCTTAATGGTTAAAGCATTGGACTTTGGATCCAAAGGTCATTGAAATCCCAGACACACCAAGTTGCCACTCCTGGGCCCTTGAGCCGGGCCCTTAACCCCATAGTTGATCAGTTGAATGAATGAGATAAACGTAAGTTGTTTTGGATAAGGAGGTCTGCCAAATGCTGTAAATGTACTCTAAATGAAACCCCATGCACCAACTCATCTTATAATGGGTTAAGACTACGGGTTAAAAACTTCCGCGACAACTCATAAGAGCAACAAGGTTTTATTAGTTTACACAACCCTCACAGAGCATGCAGGAAATATAAACTTTATGTATGACTAGTGTAAGCTCGTAAGCTTGTGGTTAGAGAGTGAGTCAACTATTAATTCCTAATTATCAGAAGAAAACGGAAACTTTTGTGTGTTTGTGTGTGGGTTTTGTAATGAATCCCGAAGTTGGCAGTTTCCCTGCACAACTGAACCCCCCACAAACTCATTTACACTTATGTGTGTACTCAGCCCCGGGGATAGAAATCCACAAAAAGTTATATGTTGTCTCTTTCAAATAACCTTCAATTTAACCAAATATTACCTCAGCCATTATCATCAACATCTTGGAGTGCTAAAAGTACAATTCTGGTCTGATAGCTAAAGACATAGTGAAGAGTATTGATGGCAGATTAAAGGTTAGAAATCCACACAATGAAAAAAAAAGGTGAATGAGTAGGACCCTGACAAGCCTCCACCCATCCTCTTATGCCTTTTCTGCTTCTCTGAGCGATTGGAGATGGAAGGAATAGAGAGAAAAGGTTGAGGAGGACAAGTGGCAGAGCTCTTGGATGAACAATGCCTATTCTCGCCTGTTTTGATTTATTAGGTAGTTCTTTTTAGACATTCTGTCAGCAAACAGGCAACTCTCTGACACTGGCGCCCTCTTCTTTCCCCCCTTCTTTACTTTGAAACAGAGCATTGTGCTCGGGTGATCTGGGAGAATCGGGTCAGAGCAGAAAAGGGGGAAGGGGAACTCAGAGGCCTGAGTGGGGCACTTCTCACTCACTTTGGGGGAAGAGAAAGAGAGAGGAATTGGAGAGCCCTTGAGTGGAGTACGCAAGCAGATCGAGTGCCTCTGGGGGAATGGCCTCAGCACAGGTTGCCAAAAGAAATGGTTAAGATATTGGACTGATCAATTATTTACCACAAGATTAGAAAGGGGATAGCTGTGCTCAGAAAGGGATTCTTCTGATTAAAAAAAAAAAAAAACTGTCAAGTAATATGACCACGTCCTGACCTTGCGTTGTTGGGAGGAACCCCCTCCAACCCTCCCACCCTGATTTAAGACTTTGATAAGCATTTAATCCTTTTCAATTAAAGTAATATTTATTTTTTGTGCATTACTTAATTTTCACATGTTAACATATCAGGGCAGAAAAATGGACAAGATCTTTTTAACCTGTCGGTCACTTCCAGGTTCCTCAACATCTTCGAATAACAAACCTGTCTGAATTTTTCTTCTAAAAAGTTAGGACAAAACTTAGCTTTGGCCAGCTTCACACGGAGTGTATGTGCTTGTTCTCATAACACAGCTTGCTCTTTTCAGTAGCAAGGTCAACTGCCTCAACTGCGCAGCGGAAGACCCGTCCAAGTTGAAAGAGATGCCAGAAAGAAAGAACGCAGATATCTCTGCCTGCCTCGTTCTTGTTACTTCAAATGCAGCAATAAAACACACTACTGAGGTCCTGCTCTCGAAATCAATAAAGATAAAGTCAGGAAAAGAGAATGGGAGGCAAAATGACAAGAGCCATTATGTGCTGCATTTCTGCTCCTGTTTTTCCATTTCATGTCCTGATGTGCTGATAAGACAGTTTGGCTTTCATAAAACCATGACAGGTTTTTTTTTATTATGCCTGGAACAGTTCATACACAGCTTTCATGAGACAAGACTGATATTATACCGTGCTACTCTAAATTAGGGCTGGAACAAATAAGCATTGCCAATATCTGTGTTTGTATGACAGTTGTGAAATTTAGAAAGACCTACAGGTCTGGTTGCTGTACACACACAAGTTATTGTATAACTCAGCCAACTCATCAAATAAACATAAATTCGGCCCTGCAAGAGCGTGTCTATCAACTGGAATACCAAAGCAGACAAAGTCCAGAAATCTGGAGCACTTACATACTCTCGAATTGCACTCAAACAGTCAACACTGCTCTGTGTGAGCAAACCGACATGGTGTGTGACAGATACTCTCAAACCCAGATACGGCTCTCGGCAGTTCCCACACAGACTCTGGCACCACTCCAGTATATGGGCTATTGATTACAGTGCCCCAACCCCTACCTAGTGGGGCCACAGAGATATAAGCATTCGATTGACACGTTATGGCATCCCTTTTTCGACGTTCTTACTCACTCGATAGCTTCTTAATGAATTATTTATCTGATAGTGGAAGAATTGAATTTCTAGTTTGTTAAGATAGAAAAATATAGCGATGAAACCCTTAAAAATGAGAGGCTCCATTACAAGTGAACCTTTATTACCATGAAAGCCATAGAATGGAATTATGTGTTCCACTTCCGTCAAAGCTTGGTGCTGAAGTGGCCAACATTAAGGATCCTGCCTGTGGCGTCTATTGATCCCACTTGGTATATAACAGCAATTCGCGGAATTGTGTAGGCAAAATGTTCTTATGCAGTTCATAAAGTCGAGTAAAATCACAAAAAAATGCCACCACGTCAGCCTCATTTGCTGTTCTTCTTAAAAACTCGGCTGTACCGCGTCACCAGGGTTGACGATCGCACAGTCAACCTAAACCCAGCTGATAATTTAATGGGATAAAGTCAAGCTTTTCAGCACAGCACAAGTCACAAACAATCAATAAACAGGACTTAGCATTGTGTCAGTGAATACTTTTGACTGCTGGTATCATCTGTGCTTATTCGATTTCTATTCTGTTTTACATTGCATCTGGAAAGTATTCAAAGGACCTTCATTTTTCCACATTTTGTTATTTTACAGCCTTATTCCAAAACAGATTACATTCATAATTTTCTTCAAAATTTTAAAAAGTCTGGTGCCTCTCAAAGTTTCCTCATGCCATATCAGGGAGTTTTTCTTTACCAATTTTAAGGGACAAACTGAACATTCTTTTATTACCGCTTTCTCAATGTAAAGCTGCTTTGAGACAATTTTAAAATTGCTATACAAATAAAAAAAAAATTGAATTGTCCCAAAGCAGCTTTACAGAGTTTAAGAGGTTATAAATTTGGTGCCTATAAGTTCGTCCTTATAAGTTTAGCCCTAAAAAACAAGCCTGGGGCGACTGTGGCGTGGAAAAACTCCCTGAAGAAACTTTGAGAGGAACCAGACTCGAAATGGAATCAATCCTCATCTGGGTGGCACCGAATTTGTTGTCATTAAATTTGTCCATCATTGTTGAGTTGTACTGTTCAGTGATAGGCTCTTGAATGCAGAACTGTGCGTGCACACTGCGGTCCTCGGCCAGACTGTTGAGATTAATATGTCATTTACAATCAGATCGTTATGAATATAACGTAAACATGCAAAGGACTGTTTGCTTTTACTGATCCACTTCTGGAATTCCTTTTTTCCTTGTGTCATCTCAAGGGGTTTTTCATTGTAACTCTTCCATCCAGCTTGAATGAGTACCTACATCTTTTCCGTGAAGCATTACACAAATAAAATTGTTATAACTGTTAAAAAGTGTAACTAGTGAGAAGTATATCGACTATGTAGAAAACTTTTACAGGACTGATAAAGGTATCAGGAATTCATCCACTTTAAATCTCTTGACACTTCATTTCCTGAGTGAGGCGAACCAGAGATCTTCTCTTCACCTGCAATGCCACAGCCATACTGCTCTAGAGGGCACATTGTGTGTGTTTGTGTGTATGTGTCCTCTCTTCTTTCCTTGGCTCTCCGTCTCCTGCTTTCTCTCTTTCACCCATCCTTGGCATGTAACCCTTCCCCTGGCGTACGCTAACGAGACGTAATAGGTTACCTTTTCTCAGATGTGCGTCTGATCTCTGGCCGTCTCGGGTGCAACTGTGGCTGAGTCGTGTTTCTGTCTCCAGAGTTCACTTTGCGAGCACGTCACCCTATCTGTATCAGCCACACTCCGAGAGCCTCTTTAGGAGCGAGTCTGCTCAGAGGGATGAATAATGGAGGAACATGGAAAAATCAGAGAGGCTGGCCTGGTGTTGTCCTGCGGCTGATACTGATGCTTACTTAGGGGCTCTTCTGACAGAAATACTCTTTGCACTTAGCTGGGATATAAATCCAGCACTACTCATAGGTATTAGGTATTAGCTAAAACCCGAAGTAGAAAGTAACGAATTACATTTAGTCACGTTTTTGTGTACTTAAAATTTTTAAAGTATATTTTTAAATGTGTAACTAAAATCTTAGTTCAATATATTAAGTTTAAACTATTGAACTATTGGACTATTGAACTACATTTAAAATCATATCTGTTACTGAGTAAAAAAATGTATATAATAAAAATTATTAAAGGGGGGAAAAAATCGTGTACTACCTACTACTGCAATGATTGGTTGATGGGCGGAGAACAAACGCACTAAACTCACCGAAAAGAAAGATGGAGACGGACGAGGCAGATGGAATACGAATCCGCGTTCGCTATTTTAATTCTGAATCTGCATTTGCGATTTCTCTCGCATTATCATAAATGACAATTACAAAAGAATTCTTTTTTTTTTCCTGCAAAAGTGCAGAACTCACATTAGACTCATCATGGACTGTAGTAGGGGCTTTTTGTTGTTGTTATTGCACTTTAATTTGTAAAAGTGTTCCTTCAATTAAAAAACGACTAGTTTGAGATTTATAATCCCTTGTCCTAGAATTCCCCCCCCACCCCCCACCACCGCTGTTAAAAAACCCAATTTTAACTCTAAGTACATTGTAAATGTTCCCTTAACTTTACTTGTACTTAAGTAAAATTTCATTAAAGTAACAGTAATTTTCAAATGAGTAGAATATTTTATGACTTTATCCACCTCGGGCTAAGTTAGAATTAACCGGAGCATTGCATGCTAAAGGAAAACACCTTCCTAGGGTAGAAGCAAGCAGCTGTAACTTTCATTTAATTTGTATGTTTTGACTAACAGTTTCTGTGGCATACGGCCCACCGGCTGGCTTCGGGTTAAACAGTTTATCTCCTCTGGGAAAACACAAAGGATTTACCAACCAGAAACTAATGAAGACGGACAGGCACTATTCAAATATGTGTATATTGACAGATGATATCTGTCGAAAGAACCGCGGCTTCATTGGTGCTGTGGTGCACTCTGCCAGGCGCAATTTTTCAGCAGTTTCTCTACACGCGAACTGCAAGTACAAACTCGCTCTGAACCGCAGCGGTCTCTGTGAGAAGCACATAATGGTGTGTGTAAATCACAGGCTGCTCGACTTAAATGACTTTCGATCTGCGGCAGGTTTGTTTCAGGTTTTGTTCTCTGCTCTTCGACGCCTTTCGTGTGAGCTCCGAGCGCCACATCGAGACTCGGCGTCTGAGCCGTGGCAGCTGAATCAGAATCGGAATCACAGTATCGAAATACTTTGTTAATTCCGTAGGGAAATTGTTGAAAATTGTTGAATTTGATTACTAGTTGCGAGGAGCAACTTTACCCAAATAACTTAAAATATTGACTCAGGCAATATCTTCTTAGGCAAGAAGACGATTTTTTCTTTTGGTAGTATGCCATTCGTCTTGATTGCACCTCTTTCAAACCTGCATGTCTTCCTTCACCGCATCCATAAACCTCCTCCTTGGCCTTCCTCTTGCCTGGTGGCTCCATCCTCAGATGGCCAAACCATCTCGATCATGTCTCTCTCACCTTGTCTCCCAAATGTCTTACTTGCACGGTCCCTCTAATAAACACATTTTTGATCAAGTCTATCCTCGTCACTCCCGATGAAAATCTCAGCATCTTCAACTATGCCACCTATAGCCCCGCCTCCTGTCTTCTGGCCTTTGACACCCCTGAGCTTTCCAATATTTAGGACCGAATCTTTGCGCACTTGACTTTCAGCACTCGAGTGTCCCTCAGAACTCAGTTGAGCCTGCAATCCTGGAGCAATTATTCATCCTGCATAAATAACCTAGCAGATAACAGCAGTTTGCACTAATCTCGGTCCTTAGCGGCCATCGAGCTCGAGCTCTAGTGTTTGTCTCTGCTCGAGTAATCTGCTCTGATAAGCCTGTTTTCTCCGAGTGTTTGTGCAGGGTGTTAACACACTCCATTCACATTCCAATAGAGCGGTAAAGTCCCCGGTAGAGCAGCGTGATCAAAGAAAACATTAGAGAAATGCCATATAGCTCGCAGAAAGAGTCTTGAGTGATCTTCAATGTGCCGTTTTTCAAAGCGACGGCGCAAATCCCCTTTCTTCTAAAGCGGAAAAAAAAAACCAAGAGAGAGCATCCTGTTTTGCTTGGCTCGAATTCCACCCCGGCTGAAGCCGTTTGAAGACAGGTGAGCGTTAAGCACGGGGGATTTCCTGCGTCTATCTGTCTATCACCACTAAACATTTCTGCAGTCTGGCATTTTTTTTGCCCAGCATATAATTAACGGAATTGTGCAGAAATAGCAACATGAGTGACATTGGAACTGCTCGGTTGATGCGGAAAGACGCACAGTAGTGCTCGCTCCACAGGTCCTCCCGAAGTACCATCACGGGACGCGATTTCCGCACAGGGACTTCGGCCCGGCGTTTATTAATAAGAAGTTTCGAGACGGTGTTATTTTGGGGAGGATGTCCGAAATCTCAAAATCTCAATGACAAATGTTTTCACTTCCTCTCTCATTCTTTGTCTCGCTCCACTCTCTCGCTTCCAAGACGCCTCCTGGTTCCACGAGAAACAGGATCTGTAACGAGCGTGCCAGGAAAACCGCAAAATGTGGACGTGAGGACGTTTGAGAAATGAGCTACGACGTGAAAAAAAAAAAGAGAGAACAAAAACTACCGCTTGGCTTGGCTTGTTTTCGCATGACTTTCAAGTCGCATGTCGGGAGCAAGAAAGTAAATGATTTTAATGTCTATAATCGCGTTCCTTGATGCTCACTTATGAATCCAATGCGCTATAAATGGCTAATGGAAACATTAGAAGGTATAATTCAGTAATGTAGCAGCGCTACCTAAAAAAAACGAATTATAATCATTTCGAAATACTGGGGAGCAAAAGAGTAGGACCAAGACATGTCCGGTGTCCGACGTGTCCTTCTTTAGTTCTAGACCAGAGCTAGAGTTTTCTGGAAAAAAAAAAAACATCATCAATGCTCAAATCTGTTCAACAGTTTTTACGGGTTTTTTTTTTTCCTTTTTCTTTCTTTCTACAAATATAAAACTAAACAAGATGTTTAATTTTTTTTTTCTAAAAACCTTAGGAGTAAATTTGGATTAACTAAAAACCTTTTCAAAAGTATTAAGTATTATAGTACATCAAAATATGTTTGATGGACATTGGATTCTGAAATGATGGACATTTTACGGGAATTTTGGGAAAATTTTGGGAAAGTTTTAAGTGTCTTGTTATAAAATTTTTAAAAAGATATTTCATTTAATATATATATATATATATATATATATATATATATATATATATATATATATATATATATATATATATATATATATATACAGAGTATATAAGCGTTTAAAATTCATAAATTTTACACCATATTGTCAGAACATCACAAAAATGTAATAAAATAAATTCTCTATAATTGGTTAATCATCTTGGTCTAACTTTATCAAAAACGACCCACGAAGCTGGAAAAGTTGCTTTGATTAAAAAAAAAAAAAAAAAAAAGTGTTAGTATTTATAAACTCCGCTTCTTTTGATAGCAAAAAGAGGGAAAAAGATGAAGGAACATGAAAGGAGAGAGAGAAGAACAGAGTGAAGACACAAAAGAGGAAACGAGCCCTGGGCTCAGAACACGCACCAGCTCAGTTGCCTTGGAGTTTCATTCATCTTGTGCTCCAGCAAGCACATCAACACTGTCGTTTTTGTGTGTTTGTGTGTGTGTTTGTGAGTGTGTGTGTGTGTGTGTGTGTGTGTGTGTGTGTGTGTGTGTGTGTTCCCTTAATCATCTGCTCTTTTCTTGCAGGGGTTAATGGAAACCTTGGGGGGTCTCCCCTTTCCCCTAGTCTTCCACTTTCCTCTCGTTTGCTTTTTCTCTTCATCAGACTTGACCACTCACACATGTTTCTAAAACCGACGCCGTCCTGTTGCCTCGTTGTCGAGATTCAGTTCGCTCTCGCACATTTTTGCATTGCACCCTGCTGAACCCACACTCGTCGCAATTACGCGTTTGTGTTTGTGGCGTTTGTGTCCCGCTGATCGTCGTTTTCAAAATAAATCCGAGATCTTTATTAATGATGATTTACAATGACTTATGTTCATATTTCTAAAAAATATTATAACATAAAAGACTTAAAAGCTACAAAATCTGCAGTACTATTAAAAACAGCATTTATGCCTCTTGCAGCTCTTTTGGAATATAACATATATTTCAGGTAACAGATTTTGACTATTTTCATATCAATATGATCAGCTGGAATATTCTGCAAGTCACACGTTCAAACAGGAAGTCATCCGAATTTCCTGAGGCTCATCATGAACTCTTTTTTTACATTCACAATGACACTGGGATACTTTGGATCAAGTTTTTTCACTCAAATCATCTCAAGTGAAACGATAGCATATTTTTAATGCTGTTTTGTCATTAGCATGAATGCTAGTTAACAATATTTTGCGCATTCGCTTAAAAGACTATAATCGCGTTATGCTCACTTAGGATGCGCTTTAAATGGCTAATGGAAACATTAGAAGTTATAATTCAGTAATGTAGCAGAGCGATAGAAAAAAAAACCCAACCCTAAACAAATTATAATCATTTTGGGATACTGGGGAGCAAAAGAGTTGGAGACACGTGTTCGACCAGCGCTCGATTTTTTAGATAAAAATCCTCCGTGAAATATTATGAAACATATATATATATATAAACCAAAACATATGCATATTTTGTGTATTTATGGGTGAACACATTCCACCATTGAGAAGTGATGTTTTATGGGAGAAAGGTGGCACCGCAATCACAGAGTCACTCGTCAGTGTCCTCACGTTCTGGCTGTTTCACCGACTACCTTCAGACAAGGACAAACTCAACGCCGAAAACCAACATATAGGAACGAGTCGGATTCGGACAAGGTCCCCTCTTTACAAAAACTGCAGAGGGACAGGAGGAGTGGGGAGGAAGGGGGTTCACTATCTAACTGCCTTTCTTTCGCTCTTTCTGTTGGGTTTCTATAAAGAGTGCAAGCGAAAATTAAAAGCGCCCACGTTTTGATGACTGTAAATCATTTTTCAAATCAGATTTCTTTTTTTTCATTTAAATTGATTAACCCTAAAGCGCATAGTGGTGGTGGATATGCGGTGGCCATGTCTTTGAGATTTCCTCTTTTGGCAAACATCTTCCCCCCAAAAAGTGCTGTTAACTTGCCCGTAAATTCAAAATTGATGAGCTATTAGTATCCACGTATCCAATATAAAAAAAATATATTTTAGAGATTTCCAGAGTTATTTTCAAATTGTGTCATTTTTTTATTACTCATTCCTGTATGTGAATGCGATTGACTATTGTGTGAATCCAGGGAAAATGGTAGCTTTGGGTTACTGATCGGAAAGTCAGGGGTTCAAGCCCTGGTATTGCCAAGCTGCCACTCTTGGGCCCTTGAGCAAGGCCCTCCTGGGACGCAGTAACATCCCTGGGATATACCAACAAAGAATTTCACTGTGTTGTAAGGTAGATGTGACAGGAAAAAAACAGAAAAAAACCCTCTTTCAACTCATTACGCTGTCACTTCTTTCCAGGCTCTATTACTGATCCTTAATGCATCCCTATTCACAGAATAAAGTAAATAAACCTTATGAACTGGGCTTCACTGGAACGTTCAGGCTTGTGGTTCCGACCTCGTTGGCAGCTGATCACCTCAGCCGCCCACCAGGCTCTCCTGTCCCCAGGCTGCCCCATTGCATAATTAGCCAGAGGTAATTTGGGGGCTGTTTTCGCTCACCACCCCCGGTTTTTTTTTCTGGCCACCCTTGTTGCAAAGCCATGCCAGTTTAGGCAAAGAAACCGGAGGCCCCCTTTTCCTTTCAGACACAATTTCTTTTTCTAGATGCCGAGAAAGGTGACAGAGCGGTTTTACAAGACTATCATAGAGTCGTAGGGATATAGATATATTTATCTATGCCCTATAGATTCCTGAAATGATAGTTTGACCTCACGCTTCTCAGTGGTGGTAAAGGGGGAAAATACAGGCATGTGAGATGGTGGTGGGAGGGGATGGAGAGAAAGCGAAAAGCGAAGATTCAAAAGAATACTAGCTTCTTCATAAAGGAGGTGTTGGGGATGGGCTGCTTTGGGGGAGGAGATGGGTGGCGACCAGACCACAAAGGAGAATAATTCGCCGGTTAGGAAGACGCTGAGCAGTTTAGCCAACACTAAAGCGTGCTTGCGAGCAGCTCTTTGAGTTTGCCCAGCGAGCACAGAGCCAGGCTTTCAATAGAAGATGTCAACCTGCTGACTGCTGAATGGCCCAGCGGTCAGGGTTCAGCTCCAGCTGAGCGCAGGAAGTCTATTTCCCTCTCTGAAAGCGCAGCGCTTCTGCTGGGAAAGCGCTCGTTAATGCTGAACTGAGACTGAGCTCCGAGGCTACTGTTATCTCCTTTTGAGGAGAGGGTCACGATGAGGTTGAACTGTTGTGTGAAAAATGTTACAAGAAATACGATTCCAAATCAATACAAAAAAAAGAAAAGAAAAGGGACTTGTGTGGATGCAGTGCTATGATTACAGGAGTCAGAGACATGCGCTGTAGAGAATCCACAGTTCAGGCTGAGCGGATCGGCATCATTTGTTGTGTTTGGTTCTAAAAGAAGAGTCTCGTCTGTCTGTCTGTCTGTCTGTCTGTCTGTCTGTCTGTCTGTCTGTCTGTCTGTCTGTCTGTCTATCTATTGATCTATCGATCTATCTATCTTAATCCCCCTTTTACTGCGGTTTGAATCTGGCGCCCCCCGTTTATCATTATTAATTGCATTTGCCACATAAATAATATCTTTGGCTGATTTTCCCGAAGTTTTATGTTAAAATAATACAATTTATGAATACAAATATAATTATTAATTATGAAATAAAGTATAATGTAAATAGAGTACAGTAGTGTATACAAAAAAATGCATTTTAAAAACATTACTACTATGATAAACAGGATAAAAGAAAAAGTATAGGCTTTTTTTTTTGCATTTTATTTATTTATTAATGAATGTATCCATTTATTTACCTATTTATTCATTCATTCACTTTTAAATTTATAGCTATTTTGATTATATTTGTTTATATGAAATCGTTGGGTATTTTCCCATTTATATTAATTATTTAATTATTATTATTTGATAAAATAAATGACTATCAAACATTTCTAGTTATTATTTAACTCATTTCTATAGTTATAAGCCTAACCTTATTAATTCAATCATTTATTAGTAATTAAAAACAAAGTGTAAAAACAGCCAATGTAAAACTAAAGAGCTGCAAAAAAATATATATTAGATTTTTTTATTTTTAAATCAATAATTTTGTTTTAAATTTAAGAAATTAAACAGTTCAATTTAATCTGATTGGCAATTTTGATAATAAACATTGTTTACAAATATTGTGCCAAAATTGGCCTCAGAAAAAAAAAAGAATCTGGATATATTTTTGAATAAATTTACCCAAATAAGTTGCTCTAAATCGCTCTGATAAATAAATGGTACAGTATATTTCAGAATCGAGTGACGACTACAGGATAAGAAGAGTTGGATTACACTCAATCCAACAACATTCATGCGCATTTATTCTTTTAAAATAACCAGTTTTTGGATAGAAAAAAGAAGCGTGATTTGAGCAGTGCATATGTGTGACAGGTCTCACCTGCTGTGCAGATGGTCTTTACACAGGCAGCGCTGTATGACGGACTGCCTGCTGACCCTCATCTACAGAGCGTTTGACCAGTCGACACACTCCACGTACTACATCCTGTGCAAATCGATACGTCTAATTCCCTAAGGATACGCACCGGCTTGGGTCATTAATATATATATATGTGTGTGTAGTACTAAGCATCAGAAACCTGCACAAACTTTACACACTAATCAGCAAAATAGGATCTAATCTCAAAAAGTAGCAACTGTTCTTTCTTTTCCATTTCTGCTAATCTGTGTTTGGGTCTGGAGGCAGGAAGTGGAGAAGGGTTAGCAGGGTTCAGCTACACTGTCACCCTGCCTTCCTGGACCTCCTGGATAAAAGAGTCCTGACTGCTCTCGGATGGATGGAGGTCTTCGTATGAACGATACAAGCTGAAGGGGGTTTAAAGTTACAGAGCTCCGAACACTTCCTGAGGCAGATAGCGAAACGGAACAGCGCTCTACTTGTCCTTTTGTCCGGTGGCGCAATACTGAAAGGCCACCGTTCACTCCCCTTTAATCACAGCATGGACTCGAAAAGAGAGAGAGAGAGAGAGAGAGAGAGAGAGAGAGAGAGAGAGAGAGAGAGAG